>NW_022722535.1:178976-184443 GCF_011630105.1 Anneissia japonica | reverse complement strand
CTATTAAATTCCGTGTATATGACAGGTAAACGCACGGCTTTACACCACGGGGGGTCCCCGCATTCGAGCTCAAACTTATCTTGTCTAACCGTGTAAAAATTTACCTCGGAAATACTCGTTTGAGGTCAGCGAGGCAATACCGTAGTATATCCCATCATGCCACGCAATATTTACGTTTCTAACCACGCTTCACGCACTTGTACTGTACTCCCTGCGCAAATACTTCAGTTTATTGGTGACCTGTGTCACCGTCAGCTTTCCCCTAAATTTTTCTTCGATCTTTGCAGTTATTCTTTCTAAATACCGCTGTTTCGGCGGGTGCCGTCCAGTTGTCTTTGTATTCTGTCTTCCCCCCCACAATGAGAGAAGGTAACGTATCATAGGTTCGGTCCACACAGACATGTTGAAATGATGAAGATGATGCTATAACATTAACAACAGGTCAGCGAATGCATTTGTTTTTGTAAAACTGGACAGGCCTATGGCTGTCTCTTATACACATCTAGATGTGTATAAGAGGACAGGCCTATGGTTTTCGCGCGTGTTGAATTGAATTCATGTTGACCGCCAGACGGTAGAGTCATTAAAACATGATTAATGGTCGCGATAATGGCCTTGACAGCGATACACGTTTCTATAACCCTAAATTTGGTGGTCAAAATAGGCGAGCGTGTTCCAGATGTTTTTTACATCTTACCCCCGTTCGAGCCACGCACGGCATTTAACTTCCGTGTAAATACACGGACCTCGCACGGATATTTTTCTGGCTAATATAACTATCGTTTTAAGGTTAGGCCTGGTTTCAGCCTCTAGGCCTACTAATCATTGCAAAGGTAGGGACAGATGAACTAGTCACAGTTATAAATTAATTTAAACCCGTCTTTTAAATCATTTATATTTCACAAAATAGTTATTGATATCACTACAAAAAAATCTAATTCAAAAATAAATAATGTTTATATTAAAAATTTATATTTTCATATAAAGTAAAATTTTTAACTCGATAAAATGTTGGCTATTGTCTTCAATTGTCAATATTTGGCTGATTGTCATCCGATTTATGAATCGGGGATCTTGATAAACATCGCTATGCGCCAGCAGTGTACTATTATTTTAGTGTGCCGTTTGCTGAATAGTGTGTTTCGAAATACACAGAAAAAATGTACTGTTTTTTTGTGGTGTCATCCTCAGCTCATTATTATTTGTATACACTTTAGGGGCATACGCTTTATGCCTGATACATTAGTGAGGAGTACCGTATCAAATCAAAACATTCCAATTCCTAAAGGTGCTAACAAACAATGTCGGAATCAACCCAGTCAGATAAAAATGATGGAAATCAACAAATCATAAAAACAAAATTGAAAAAAAAATGCTTATATTCTTTAATACTGTAAGTTTGTTTCAAATATAGGCCCCCTACTGTTGTTACTTTGCTATACAGTACAACCCCTATTAAGACTAAAATAGTGTTCCCCTTAGAAGGGGTATCCCTATTCAGGGGATAAAAACCAAATCGTGAAATTGTGCACTTAAGTGTTTTAAGCAAAAACACATAAATGCACATGCATGGAACAATGCTAGTTCTTGGTGCATTGGAAACATCTCATAACACACCCTCACATAATATAACAAGACAAGTGTAAATATGAGGCACAGGGCTCAGGGGGCGAGAAAGNNTCGGTGGGGGGGGGGGGGCACAGTAATGGACGAGTGTGACGACGTGGCCAAGTACCCTTCCTTCACAGTAAAATATAGAAAATACCGTAGCTTAGCTTTCATGATTTTATTCGAATTATTATTATTATTATTTCGGACTATTCAAATTTCTGTTTGTAATAAAGCCCGGCTGTGGTTCGGGAATTCATATCGTATAAAGTAAATTTTGTCATGTGAGTCCACTTAGGATATTCGTGAGTTGAAAACCAAGAATTCCATTGTTCTAACTTGGGTGTCTTCCATTGGACGTAATGTCAATTCTCTGTTAGAAGAGTGGTTTGTATAAGTAGTGCGTAACAAAAAGCAATGGGGCATATCAGCAGTGGCGTACCTCAGGGTGCGCCGGGTGACCCCCCTCCCTCCCCCCAAAAAATATTATAATAAAAAAATCGAGACGGTATTTTGTAAAATGTTGTTTGTTATTGGGATGCACCACCAGATGGTGTGTGCTACTGATACAAGTGTTTTATGTGAAATGCACCGTCCATGAAGGATTGATCTTTTATGTTTTATGAAAACAAAACAGAAACCATATTTTGTTGTAATAGCTATAAATTTCCCCCAGACAATGGTAAGCCTTTTATGGGCATTATGTGTTAATATGAATATTAATGAGGACAACCTAGTTTGGATATTAATTTGCTGTCATTCGCAACTCATCATTAATATTCAAAACCACACAACTGGTGTCCTTAATACCCCACTAAACGATGCGTTTGACATTTAGGCCGACCAGTCCTCCTTAAACTAAGGTTATAATACCACACTTTCGGCGGTAAAGAACGATTAAAACCTCATAAAAAAGGCAACTAATCCGTTTACCCATAATTGAATCCAAGGACACCAGTGTAATGTGTTAATCCAATAGTGAGATCGTAACGTTAGTTTATCCATGGTTTATCGAGGGCGGGTTGAGCTAATGGGTGTCACATGTCAGCAAAACGAGTATGTACACATTCGCGGTGCGAAATCTTGTTACGCCCTCATTATTAAAAGCGTTGTTATGGTAGTAGTCGATTGTTTAGGCCTACAGGTTGAGAAAAACCAGGGAGGTAAAAAACTGTACAGCAACATTAACGTCAAATGTCTTGGTTCACTTGTGACAGGAAGAGCTGCTAGAACGTGAGTTAATAGGTTTTGCATTTATGCTATATGCTTAAATAGGATCGATATTGAAGCATAATAAATGGTTGTTGACGTTCTGTGTAATCTAGCATTAATTTATTATTTTTACTATAGCTGAATTTAATTTGGCTGTTTATATGTACTATATATATATATATATAGATAGATAGATAGATAGATAGATAGATAGATAGATAGATAGATAGATAGATAGATAGATAGATAGATAGATAGATAGATATATAGATATATATATATATATATATATATATATAGATATATAGATATATAGATATAGATATAGATATAGATAGATGAGCCTAGCATGATTGAGGAAGCAGGGACATGTAAAAAATATTTTATTTTTCACATCTCCCTGGAGGAAGTACCTCATAAAACAGCCTGTAGTGCAATAAAATGTTTAATTATTAACTAAGCGTCACCTTGTTGTTGATTTTATATTGCTCTGCTTCTGCATTGAGCACTTTTGTCTTTTCAACCTACACTGCGTTATATACAAGGGCGTCGATCCGTGGTTGAAAGTGGGGTGGAGGGAGAGAAATTGGTTGGGGGCCAACACTGTTATTTTGAAGGAGTTATTTTAACTCGAAAGGAGTTATTCTGTACCTTTTTTTAGGTACAGAATAACTCCTTTGGAGTTAAAATAACTCCTTCAAAATAATAGTGAAGGGTCTGCTAGAGGCCCGGTGAGGGTCCGGGGGCGAAGTTTCCAGAACTCTGGCGCCTATAGCCTTTTATAAGTCGTATCTAATTGATTTTAAGGAATGTAATTAACATTTATTTCCACACTAGATTTATAACATACAGTGTCGAATCCAGGAATTTGAAATAGAGCTGGGCCAGGAAGGGACTTTTCTTTTTCTTTTTTTTTCTTTTGTTCTTTTTATAGGCACACAATACATGTTCCAAGGATTGTCAATAGCGAATATATCACTATCCTACTTGTAGGTGACAATCCCTTACACAAGACAAACATACACACACAATGCTTTACACAAACTAAATCTCAATATGAGATTTAGGGAGTGGAGTTGTTTTGGTCGTGAGAAAAAAATCCTGCAACTGGCAGGAATTGAACCCAGGACCCTGGGATTGGAAGGCAAGCATCTTAACCACCAAGCTATTCAACTCCACTCTAGATGGAGAGTGTAGACCACCTCAGCCCCACCATTGTTGGGGCTGAAGTAAGACAATTTATGATTATGGAACCTGTAGTTGGCCAGCAATGGCACTCTCAGACTAAATTTGGATATAATTTTAATTTTATTCCACTTTCAAATTTTGAAAAACAAAATTGGGAGGGTGGGCCGGCTGGGCACCTTGAATCTGCCACTAAAATCATCATAAAAAATTTTTAAAAATATTCTGGTAATCATAATTATGCCCACTTATATATTTCGTGCAAATTAACATTCATATAAATATTGATTTATTATCTACCGATTGGCTTGTGACGTATTCGAGCCATGGAAAACAAATAAGATAAACTTAAAACAGTCCCTAATTTTAGTCTCTTTGCACAGTAATTTTAAGATTAATCAAGAGGGTTTTCCTTTTCTCCTCTTTTTGAATTTCACTTTTGTGCAAGTAGTATTGCGACTACACTATTGTGAGTGGAAATACTACCGTCTATTTTACGATCAAGTAATAGGAGCACACAAAACATTAGTTAGCATTTTGATTTCAAAAACATAAAGGTAATTTACTTAATTATAATTATCAGTGGCGGCTCCAGGGAAGCAAAATAGAGGGGGAACAGGAAGGGACTTTCACAATTTGGGAAACTAGATCACCTCAGCCCCAACATTGTTGGGGCTGAGGCAAAAAAAATTATGATTATGACACCTAGATGGCCGAAAATGACACTCTCATAGTCGTAAATTCTAATTATTATTTTCCCTTTTTTCCGGCTCGGCTCCACTTGAATCCGCCACTGATTATTATGACGTCATTGCGAGATTGCGTCAACGTAACACTGAAGTTTGTAAACTTGTGGTATCACACTTAAATAAATGGAAATAGATATACCTGTCCGTGTCAAAAAGCTGTAAAATTATTGTTTAATACGGCTATATAAAATTTAATTGACTAAATATAATTTTTTGAAATTAGGAAATACAGGAATCTATGTATACAGATAATATTAAAAACTGGTATATACGGGTCATAATAATATACAAAAGAAATAAATCGTTTAAAGTAGAAATTGTCATTTTTGAGTTTGTAAAAATATTGGCCTGAAGTTTACACGCTTCCAATTTTAACAACGTACAGTGCATTGTTTTCACAATAAATTTAGCCTCTGATAACCGTTTCACCCAGAAAATCGATGTAGTGGTAAGACAGTCCCAAACAATTTTTTTAATAGGTCCACATTTTGAAAAGTGGGTTCAAATTATGCAATTTCATACAAAAAATGGATCCAGATTTCTTATATTTAGCATGAAATGGGTAAACTTTTAAGAAAATGGGTGCAGATTTTTCGTATTTTTGCGTAAAATGGGCCGAATTTTAAGAAAATGGGTTCACATTATTTGAATTTACGTGAAAAGTGGATCCACACTGATATTGTCCCGCACTGTTTGAAAATCTTGGCTACGGC
>NW_022722535.1:175906-178956 GCF_011630105.1 Anneissia japonica | reverse complement strand
ATCTAGTAGGCCTATATGATTTTCTATTTCAAATATGGTATTATTGAATTAGATGTGTATAAGAGACAGCAATTTATATCTTAAGCATTACCCAGACGATTTAGAGTGTATTTCTTCACGTGTTACATTTCGTGTATATGTATACAGGTATATATAATTATGTATATAATATAAGTCAAGTTAGTCGTTAACACTGTTAAATGATATATAAATCATCAAAGAAATGTAAATACGGTGTTCAAATGAAAGACATGATGGTACATCGTGTATCATTAGCTCTAAACGAATGTTGTCCTATAAATAATAAATGAATGCATTGTGCAAAAAATGCCTCCGACGGGATTCAAAACCTGCGATCTCTCGCTGTCAAGGCGAACGTCATAATCGTGAGACCACAGGGGTTTCATGTTTGAACAGATTCAAATAACCGTCAGGTACACTCTATTACACAATGGGCGGACAGCTGGAAATAAATAGTGACATATAAAATAAATAATATATTAGGCCTATAATATATTATTATTATTATTATTAGTATTATTATTTTATTTTTATTATTATTATTATTATTATTATTATTATTATTATTATTATTATTATTATTATTATTATTATATTATAATAATAATTATTATTATATTATAACTATTATATAACTAGGATAAATTTTCATTTTCAAAGGAATCTCTGATAAACATTTTATGGATTTGTTGGCGGATGTGTCCGAGTGGTATGATGAGCGTAAATGCGTCGACATGCTGAAGGAATTCTTCCGAGGCCGTGTGCCTAGTAACTCTAGGTTTCATGATGCTTCTAGTATGACGGACTTGCTCGAATTGCTGCGCGATTCTGATGATCTGACTCCAACTGATGTAGCAATATTGTATGATACCATTAAGGCAACTCGACAATTAGGTTTACAACAGAAACTTAGAAAACAAACACCATTATTCCCAAATATCCCACAAAATTAATTTTTAAAGATCCATAAAGGTACATTCACCGAATCCGAATTATCGAATCGGAAGGCTTACCGAACAAATCCGAAAATCGAATCAGTATGTAAGAATAGGGAGCGCTTCGGAAACGCGATCCGAATTTCGGTTCGGATCCGATGTGAGTGCAGATTCATTGTCTGCCAAAACAAATCTGATAAAAATTTGTAATGGTACTGGCCAAGGAATTGATTTAGAATATAGGAAATGAAAATAATTTGTGATAATTGTGTTTCTTTCCTAATTTTTGGTAAATTCTAGGATTTGTATTTTATATCATATAATTTTATCTTTTGTGTTAATTTATTTCTGTTGTTCTGGGGATGGGTTTACGAGCTTGTGATCAACAGCGATTTTAATTGCCTTTGTTAATCCTTACCTCCTTAGATTTGCCCTGTTTTTCTGTAAACGTAATGTTAATTTCAGTTATTTTTTTGTATTATTTATTGTATCACAAATTGTATTGCTATTTTTATGAAAGGCTAGATAAAGAATAAAAGAATAAATATATGAAAGAATTTTGAAAGAATATGACTTTCCCATCTACCCGAAGATAGTAGGCCTATATGATTTTCTATTTCAAATATGGTATTATTGAATTTTAATGATGTCGTCGTTGATGATTTTTAATTTTTTACTCACTTTTGATAAACCTATAAATGTATTGCTAGATGTTATGTTATTGTTAATCTTTTATATTGAATCATGCCAATAGTGCCTCTATGCACTTTGCATTATTACATCTGTCTTTGTATCAAACACATTTAAAACATTTTCTCAACATACTTTCTGTATTTTCAAATATTTTATGTTTTGGTTCTGGTGGGTAAAGCCAACTTCCTAAGAAAGCCAAAAGAGTAGGAGTATGTACAGGAAAGTGGGGCGCAGGTCATGGGGACAGGGGAACACGTCCTCAACTCCCACATATATTTGGGAGGTTTGGTCCTCCTCCCCCAACTTTACGACCGTAATGCAATTTCATAAGTCAAGAAGATGCCTGAAAATTGTTGAAAGGAGCTGTATACATGACAGGTTTTAAGGAAAAGTGTGGTGTTAAATTATAATTATTAACTTACGATTCTTGTACATTTCAAAATTTTGTAAATATGATGTCATGAAATAAGTGTTATTAAAAGTTTATGATAAAAAGTCATTAGTTTGTTCTTCATTTCGACTTTAAGGCAAAAAAAATATTGGGTTGGCCACGCCTGCCGACCCAAATTTTACGATATTAAGGGTTGGCGTTTTATATTTATTTTATTAATTTTTTTTTACAACGAACAATGACTTTTTTATGAGCAAATAAGACAGGAATAGCCTTAGTGAGGCCAGGGGGCCAATGCTAGCCTATTTCGATAGATGGTACGCGATCCGAATCCAAAATTGTTGTATTATTTGTGTGTTTTCTACTTTTTAGGCGTAAACACATAATTATTTTGTTCTAAATTTTTTTTCCAGAACGTGGCCAACACATTTTTTTGGCCCTAATGGTGATGTGATGATGAATTTTACTATAATTATATGTCTTTTCCAGCCATCTCAAGGCATAATTTTCTTCAAATGCTGTCTCTGCTTCATCCCTGTACAACACGCCTAATTCCGTCTATCAAATCAATGAATTAAATCAACAAACAACAATGAATTCAATACTGGAATTAAAAGTTTAATGTCTGATTAACCGACATTGTCTACACACACTCTAAAAAACTTGAAACTGTCGTATAGCATAATTTTATTCAAGAAGAGGCTGCTGAACCCGTTGTATTTAGCAACTACCATTGTTTAGGCCTACAGGTTGAGAAAAACCAGGGAGGTAAAAAAAAACTGTATAGCAACATAAAATTCTTGGTTCAATTGTTGGTTACAGGAAGAGCTGCTGAACGTGAGTTAATAGGTTTTACATTTATGTTATATGATTAATAATAGGATCGATATTGAAGCATAATAGGCCTATTGAGCTACGTACGATAAATATATCATACTATGACTACCAACATCTCTGCTGGCGTGTGTAATAATCTTAGCAGCTAGAATAAGTTTGATATGGTTGTTGAC
>NW_022722535.1:167925-175731 GCF_011630105.1 Anneissia japonica | reverse complement strand
ATATATATACATATACATATATATATATACATATATATATACATATATACATATATATATATACATACATATATATACATACATATATATACATACATATATATACATACATATATATAGGCTATTACTTCAAAACATATCTCTACACATATAGTCCATTTATCCATTTGTTTATATTGTGTTTACGTACGGTGCTCTACATACACAGGCCTATTATAAATATGTGTATATATGCATATCATTATTAATTTTATGTTTTCATATTGATATACGCTTATTTGTTACTTTAAGTTTCACATTTTTTGCTATAACGGCACTTAGTAACAAGTTATGTTGATAATGTATGTCGGTTTGAACACAGAATGGCCAGCTTTTCTTCAATGTATAGATTCTAGATTGCATTGTCCTGATTTACGTTTGTGTGTGTTATAATGGAAAAGAAGCTGAGTAATTACACAATTTCGTTGGGACAATTTAAGGAAATCAAACACACACAAACGTAAATCAGGCAAAACATTATCAACAAACAGAACTTGCAGTCATAGCAACAAACCACCACACCGAAAAAAAAGGTAAACAAAATACCCACCCCAGCATATAAAATCATATAATATCATCCATTACTTGTCTGATCATGGTCTGATGATCACTAATTGCGTAACAAACACGCGTATATTACTAAAGTGTATTTATGCTCTATTATTATCCTCCCATAAATATTGAATATATATTGCATGGGAAAAATTTCTTCACGCTCGCAGATTCCCCTTTTTTACCGTATACACAATATATCTAAAGCATTACCCAGACGATTTAGAGTGTATTTCTTTACGTGTTATATTTCGTGTATATACAGGTTTATATTATAATATAATAATAATATTAATATTATTATTATTATTATTATTATTATTATTATTATTATTATTATTATTATTATTATTATTATAATATAACTAGGACAAATTTTCATTTTCAAAGGAATCTCCGATAAACATTTTATGAATTTGTTGGCGGATGTGTCCGAGTGGTATGATGAGCGTAAATGCGTCGACATGCTGAAAGAATTCCTCCAAGGCCGTGTGCCTAGTAACTCTACGTTTCATGGTACTTCTAGTATGACAGACTTGCTTGAATTGCTGCGCCATGCTGATGATCTGACGCCAACTGATGTAGCAATATTGTATGATATCATTAACGCAACTCGACATTTAGGTTTACAACAGAAACTTAGAAAAAAAACACCACTATTCCCAAATATCCCACAAAATTAATGTTTAAAGATCCATAAATGTAAATTCACCGAATCTGAATTATCGCATCAGAAGGCTTACCGGACAGATCCGAATGTCGAATCAGTTTGTAAGAAACGCGATCCTAATTTCGGTTCGGATCCGATGTGAGTGCAGATTCATTGTCTTCCATAACAAATCTGGTAAAATTTGTAACGGTACTGGCCAAGGAGGATGCAGTAAAAATCAATGAAAAATATGATCTGATTATTCAGCAAAGCATATATAGATAGCTGAGAGTTTGATTTGGTATGTAGAAAGGGAAAATAATTTGTGATAATTGTGTTTCTTTCATAATTTTTGGTAAATTCTGAGATTTATATTTTATGTCATATAATTTTATATCTTGCGTTAATTTACTTCTTTTGTTCTGGGGATAGGTTTACGAGCTTGTGAGCAACAGCAATTTTAATGTTTTTTGTTAATCCTTACCTCCTTAGATTTACACTGTTTATCTGTCAAAGTAATCGTTATTTTTTGTATTATTTTACTGTATCTACAAATTGTATTGCTATTTTTATGAAAGGCTAAACAAAGAATAAAAGAATAAATAAATGAAAGAATTTTGAAGGAATATGACTTTCTCATCTACCTGAAGATACTAGTAGGCCTATATGATTTTTTATTTCAAATATGCTGTTATTAAAATTTAATGATGATGTCGTTGATGATTTTTAATGTTTTACTCACTTTAGATAAACCTATAAATGTATTGCTAGATGTTATTGTTAATATTTTATATCGAATTATGCCAATAGTGTCTCTATATGTACACTTTGCATTATTACATCTGTCTTTTTTTTTATCAAACACATTTGAAACATTTTCTCAGCATACTTCCTGTATTTTCAAATATTCTATGTTTTGGTTCTGGTTGGTAAAGTCGACTTCCTAAGGAAGTCGAAAGTGTAGGTCATGGGGACAGTTGGACATGTCCTCCCCTCCCACATATATTTGGGAGGTTTGGTTCCCCTCCCCCAACTTTACGACCGTAATGCAGTTTCATAAGAAGATGCCTGAACATTTTTGAAATGAACTGTATACATGACAGGTTTTTCAGGAAAAAGTGTGGTGTTAAATTATAATTATTAACTTACGATTCTTGTACATTTCAAAATTTTGTAAATATGATGTCATGAAACAACTGTTATTAGAAGTTTATGATAAAAGAACATGAGTTGGTGCTTCATTTCGACTATAAGGAAAAAAGTATATTGGGTTGGCCACGCCTGACCGACCCAAATTTTACGAATTAAGGGTTGGCATTTTATTTATTTATTTATTTATTTATTTATTTATTTATTTATTTATTTATTTATTTATTTATTTATTTATTTATTTATTTATTTATTTATTTATTTATTTATTTATTTATTTATTTATTTATTTATTTATTTATTTATTTATTTATTTATTTATTTATTTATTTATTTATTTATTTATTTATTTATTTATTTATTTATTTATTTATTTATTTATTTATTTATTTATTTATTTATTTATTTATTTATTTATTTATTTATTTATTTATTTATTTATTTATTTATTTATTTATTTATTTATTTATTTATTTATTTATTTATTTATTTATTTATTTATTTATTTATTTATTTATTTATTTATTTATTTATTTATTTATTTATTTATTTATTTATTTATTTATTTATTTATTTATTTATTTATTTATTTATTTATTTATTTATTTATTTATTTATTTATTTATTTATTTATTTATTTATTTATTTATTTATTTATTTATTTATTTATTTATTTATTTATTTATTTATTTATTTATTTATTTATTTATTTATTTATTTATTTATTTATTTATTTATTTATTTATTTATTTATTTATTTATTTATTTATTTATTTATTTATTTATTTATTTATTTATTTATTTATTTATTTATTTATTTATTTATTTATTTATTTATTTATTTATTTATTTATTTATTTATTTATTTATTTATTTATTTATTTATTTATTTATTTATTTATACCAGACACTCTTACGCTGACGAAGGCAGCAGGTGCTGCCGAAAATTTCGTTGAATAAATGTACATGTCTCAAATTATGTCAAAGTGTCCGGCGTTTATGTTAACAACTGCAGTGTTATTTTATACAACCGAGACATACGTGGAACTTCATCGACTAAATCGATCAGATATGAATTTTTATATATATATATATATATATATATATATATAGTTATATAATACTCAGTAGAACATGTATTTTGACAAAGTAAGAAGAGAAAGATGGGATGGTGGTACAATCAGTTAATAAAACCCATTTTCACCTGTTTTCGATAAGATCATATTTTGGTGAGGCATTTTCGTCTGAACTTGGCGTAGCGACACAATAATCAATGTATAACTTGATGTCTCCCGTGTAGGATGTCACGTGGGCTCCCATATAGATCGTCTGCCCAATATCTACAACCACTGGATAATCATTGTTGCCGTATGGTATGCTGAAATTACTTTCTCTATACATGTCTAACGTGAAAGAGAAGTTCCCACTTCCTTCCACGTCATCCCCGAGGAGTTGGACCTCTTGTGGGTCAAAGTTGATTGAAGATCTGCCAGAATTTCTAAGTTTACACTTAACTGGAAGTACATGTTGAGTTTCCCTTGAAATTACGGTGCTGTTACCCACTTCTTTGTAAGAAACTGCATTCGAGTACTCAACGAATTCATCTTCAAACTTAAACACATTTTTTTTTTATTATTTTGTATTTCAATTTATTCAGCTTCGTGTAATATAAGCAATTCAGCATAACCATGTTCAACTGTACTGTATTAAATTTTTATTATATCATTAATACAAAAATGATTTTTTTTTTCTTTACGAAATCGATTTTTGCTATACTTACATTCACTGTTGTTCCACATCTATCGTACCTAGTGACAAAGACTAACCAATACATTCCGTTTTTGTAAGTACGGTAAAATGTTTTGCAATCTGAATCAATCAAATGTGGCGGGAAATTTGTCACATCGACCAGGGTACTATCACCGATATATATTGTCATGTACGAGTCGTCGCAGACCACATCTGAAAAAAGGGGGACACTGTCAAAATATTTCAATGAACTGCATATTTTTTCTTCTTTATATTGTGTAACAATAATAATGTAAAATAGAAATCTAATTTTCTCCCACAGAGCCCGTTAGGCTTTAAAAAAGTGAGCTTCAGTAAATATGTATTTCTATAGTCTCTACTTGAACGTGGTGATACATTCTGCAGGCCAGAAGATGTGCGCAGAAGAAAAAATTATTTTAAGTAAAATATACCTGATTGAACCAAATCTGGAATGGGAGAGCTGGCATCTGTAAGTAATTAGAATATATTTTAAAATAATTATATACATTTGTAACACACTGAAATGCACCAAAAGGTAATCTGAATGTCTGAATCTCATCCGGGCCGAATCCAGAGATGCGTAGGGGGGCCGAATGGCATGCCTCCGCGAAATCTGTTTTCTAGACGCCAAAAAAATAACCTCTGATGTATTTTGTGTGATTATCGCTTTTTTTTTTTTTTTTTGATTTCCAAAAAAGAGGAGAGAAGGGGCCGGGGCCGGCCCGGTTCCTCACCCCCCAAAACTCTCCCCTATTCATTTTGCATGAATTGTGAATATTTCAGTTTCTTAAGCTTCTTTCAAATCGGTTCCGTAACAAAATCCGAACCGCGTTTCCGATCATCATCATCATCATCATCATCATCATCATCATCATCAGCATCGTCATCATCACCACCATCATCATCATCATCACCATCACCATCCATCATCATCGTCCATCATCATCATCCATCATCCTCCTTCATCATCATCATCATCCATCATCCTCCTCCATCATCATCCTCCTCCATCATCCTCATCATCATCATCATCATCCATCATCATCATCATCATCATCATCATCCATCATCATCATCATCATCATCCTCCATCCATCATCCTCCATCATCATTATTATATGCCTATTCCAGCAGCAGCTGGAAAAGCCATTATTAATATTAATATTAATAATATTAATAATAATAACATAATATTATTATTAATAATAATATTAATATTAATAATAATAATAATATTAATAATAATAATATTAATAAT
Organism: Anneissia japonica; assembly: GCF_011630105.1. Classification (NCBI taxonomy): domain Eukaryota; kingdom Metazoa; phylum Echinodermata; class Crinoidea; order Comatulida; family Comatulidae; genus Anneissia; species Anneissia japonica. The sequence goes on along the minus strand of NW_022722535.1, from coordinate 170,314 downwards.
AATAATAATAATAATAATAATAATAATAATTCTGGATTTGGGAAAGTTTAATCAAGTTACAAGGAAGACATTATTGTGTTGGGGACGATCCAGGTTAGGGTGTGAATTTGAGGGTCATTGCTTACGTTCTTGTAGTTATCATTAAGTTTAGGCCCATATGAAATTTAACTGTAAATTTAAACTGTATATGCTTATAACGACGCCTTATTGGTCAGGGAGTTATGACGTTCGCCTTGTATACTAATGGTTTTGAGTTAAAGTCCTGGTCGAGGCTGTGATTTTTTTTTTGTCAGATTTCTTTTCTAAGCAGTCCCTAAAGGGACATGATTAAAAACAATATTAAATTATTTCGAGGGACCAAAATAATATTTCGAAAGAACGAAATAATTCCGAGGGAACGAAATAATATTTCGCTACCTCGAAATATTATTTCGTTCCTTCGAAATATTATTTCGTTACCTCGAAATCATTTCGAGGATTTCGTTCCCTCGAAATATTATTTTGTTCCCTCGACTCGAAATAACATTTCATTCCCTCAAAATATAATATTTCGTTCCTTCGAAATATATTATTTCGTTCCCTCGAAATACTATTTTTTTTTCCTCGAAATACTATTTCTTTTCCTCGAAATACTATTTCTTTCCCTCGAAATAATATTTCGTTTCCTCGAAATAATATTTCGTTCCCAAAATAATATTTCGAGGAAACGAAATAGTATTTCGAGGAACGAAATAATATTTTGAGAGAACGAAATACTATTTTGGGGGAACAAAATCATTTCGTTCCCTTGAAATGATTTCGAGAGAACGAAATAATATTTCGAGGAAACGAAACAATATTTCTCGTTCCCTCGAAAAAGTTTAATGTTTTTTCTAATCATGTCCCTTTAGGGGCTCCGTAATATACATTAAAAGTACATTTAACAACAGGGGAAAAGATGATGACATACATAGAAAAGGTGTAGTAGCAATGTTTATGTCAAAAGAAGCAGAGAGAGCATTAATTGACTGGACAGCAATAAGCAAGAGAATAATCAATGCAAGATTTTTTTCTAAATACATTAAGACGACCCTTATCCATATATACTCCCACCGAAGATGCAGATGAGGAATACAAAGATGATTTTTATGCCTTACTTTAGGAAACTGATGTAGGCCTACATAAGCATGGTATGTTAGTCTTACCCGGAGACATGAATGCAAAATTCGGAGAGAAAAATGAAGGCTATATAACAGATTAATGAGAAAAAACGGTCTAGGAAGCATGAATAACAATGAAGCCTCTGTGGTCTAATGGTTGATAGCGAGAGGTCGCAGGTTCGAGTCCCGCCAGGCATTTTATTACAAAATTTCTTTATTAATTTATTTACAAGTACATACGTTTGGAGCTATGCGACATGATAATAATAATAATAATAATAATAATAATAATAACTATATTGTTTCTCTTTTGTAAGAAAGGCACAAAGCGGTAAAGAGATGTGCAACAATAATTCACAATATAAGATTTAAAGAAAATAACATATGCACATTTGTCTTGCAATAGACATTTCTTACTAACCTAATAGGCCGTCTAATTAATACAGTACTTCATCAGTATTTTGATTTTTTTTTTACTAAACTAATAACGAAAAGAAATTATAATACGCATCCCAGGAAATGAACTACATGCCACTGCTCTCGACACCATTCACGCCACTGCCAGGAATTCATGACAATGTGTGACTAATGCCGAAACCAGACGGCGTGCATTCCATCTCCCGGAGAATGCATTACATTTTACCTGAATAAACTGAAAAGAAACATATGAGAAACTTATAAAAGAAAAGAAAGAAAAAAAATTTATAATAATAGTTTTTCCCCTTCCCTTCCCTCCCCTTCCCCTTTCCTTTCCTTTTCCTCTCTCTTTTTTTTATCACAAAAGATAAAGTCACAGATAAAACAGAGGAAACAGCAAAATTTTATAAACAATAAAATTCTGCTAAAAGATTAAAAAGGCTAACAAGGCTAAAGACATTAAAATGGAGTTAAAATTGGTTAAACATTCTGTTAAAAATCAGCTTTGGCAAAGGCAAGCAGATTGGGGTGCACAGCATAGGCCTATCTTTTCCACATTTTATTAAATTGTCTCATAGCGCTTGGGAGAAATGATTTACAAATTCTATTTGTCCGCATACTTGGATATAACATACGTCCAGTCCTGCTGAAGGAGCGGTACTGATTAAGAGGGTGATTAACATCTGATATAATTACTTCCATTTTTTTACACATTGCACTGTTAACACAATCTTCTATATTCTTACTGTCTTTAGTCCCAATAATTCTGTCAGCTGTTCTACTAATTCTTACAACTTTTTTCATGTTCTGTTTATCAAGGCTATAAAACCAGA
>NW_022722535.1:161144-167715 GCF_011630105.1 Anneissia japonica | reverse complement strand
TATAATTAATTAATGTTCAAAATCGAACAGCTTGATGAAGTCCTGCTGATAGCACGATACAGAATTTTCCTATTGTTTTATGATATTCTGTATATACAGTAGGACCCCTATTATATGGACACCTTCGGGACCATCGGGTTGGCATTAGTGTTAAAAGATACACCTTTTTCGTGCCAGAACAATTGTCCTCTTAATATATGGGTGCCCTAAAGGAGGATTTCTGATATATTTTTTATCTTTTAAAACTTTCATCTTATAAAGGGAAAAAAATAAAATAAAATCCTAAAATAAACTGATATGTAATTTTACTTATCTCATTTAAATAGGCCTATGATAAAAAATTTCGAAGCCAAAATACCATTGAGTATATACCTTGGTTTTCATGACACCTGCCTCCACTGATAAGGATATCATCAATAGCAACATCACCTGTGAACGTAGTGCGAGCCACGAATTCAAAATACACATAGTTGTTTATGTCATCATAATGGTAGTTATTGTTTCTGAAATTATGGTCCTTATAGTACCATTTGTTTCCTTGGATGTGCCACCTAGTAATACCTGAACTACCAGTTGGCCTATCGTGATACCACAATATGAGTTCGTTTGTGCTTGTCCCGTACATGTAGTAGTAAAACTCCACACAGAAGTCAGTCCATTTGCTAGGCAAAGTAGGACTAATGAGGAGTGCTTTATCGTAATTAGCGATGGGTAACGATGCCACTATATATAAATAGAAATCATCTGGAAAGCAAAGATAAATTATGAATTCATAACGATAGCATATTATTATAGAAGTGCAATTACTACGACGAAAATTTTACTTACCACTTACGCAGACCTAATCAATCTGTGTAATAATTCAAGCCTATCGGTACCTGAAAACTTGGTTGAACATTTTACCGACAATGACGTGCGAACAATATTGAAGTCTTCTTATGAGCGGTTATACTCAAGAACTTACAAATTTATTTTATATCAAAGATACTAGAAACACAAGATAGGGCACTCTCGCTTAGCAAAAATGAGGCGGGAAATTGGTCCAGACGTAAGCGGCGCCATTCTCTTTTTATATGCCAGTTTTCTATACTTGGTCCAGATGCAGATGTCATCTTTCTTTTCAAATAATAAAGGAAAACTTTACCATTAATCCCCGAGTGCGGTCACACGATTCTGCTCTTTTGTGTCTGTCATTTTATTGCTTTTATTTATTTATGCCTACTTGTTTGTATCTCATGAATAATGGCAACGATTTTACCTCTGCAAAGGGAGTAACTTTGGCAAAATAGATCCAGTCGTACGCGGCGCCCCATTGTATTCCCACCATACATTTCGGTTGAACAGTTTTTTGCTTTGGAAAACTCCAGCTTGTGTTTCTAGTATCTTTGGCTATATTCAATATGGCAGTAGGCCTAAAAGGAAAACATTTTCACAAATACTCTATCAGTATGGACAGGGAACAGTTAATGGGCTGCTACAGACCGGGACATTGCGAGTAAAATATCGAGTCAAAGTGAGAAAATTCACTGACAAAAAACTATTCTTGCTGACAACAAACTTTAACTCTAAAAGAGTAATTTCACAAACGACACGGCAAGCTTTCCCATCCCCTCTCCACTCCGCCTATGATCTTGTGTAAAAAGCCATTACAGACTTCGCATTGACAGTCATCCCAAATGAAGAATTTACAGAAATTTTTAATCATCAATTTCCTTAACAAGAAAACAGTGGTGTTGAAGAAGCCGTCACAACGCTTACGCACGGTGATTGGACTTTGAGACCCCCAAGTCACATGCAAGACTATTGTTTAAGACAAAACAGGCGGCACAAATTTAAATTAGGAAAACTTGCTGATAATTTTTCATTAAATTATTCATTTCTTCTTCCCCTTGGATAACCTGGTCAGTGGAAAAGTATTGTTATCCTCAAGGACACAGCAACATATAACATAATTTCATATTATAAAAATGTACAAAAACATTAGTTTTGCATCATAAAGGAATGAATAAATTAAAATATATAATAATTTAACATTACAGTCTTATAACTGTAATTAACATTGAAGATTTTTAGGCTCTAATTATAATATTTTTTTACCGTCAAATCCTGAGTGCCCATTGGTCGGACCAGTGTTATTGGAGGGGGCGTTTCCAGATATGCGTGTCCAATCGATTTTACTGTTCCCTTGTGTCCATCCACCAAATCCTGCTTGAAAATTTGTGTATATATCGACGTCTATGTGCAAGTAAAAATGTATATAATTTTGAATTACAACGTCTGTGTCTAAATAACATCAATATACAATATGCACTGCGGATTAAATAAAACAATAAAGTGCAAACATTTAAACTTCCATTGCTATTGCAAAAATCGTAAACAACAAAGAATGTATGAGTGTTTAAAAAAGGAATATTTTTACTTTTAATTGTAACACGGTTATAATCTACAGCTGTGCCTGTAAAGAAATAAATATATTTGAATCTTTAAAAGAGACATTTAACAATATTGTTTCTATCCCTTTAACTTGTGTGGCGTCTTTTCTAAACAGAAGATCCCTTACGGAAACAAAATTGCGATTGGGTTTTCGAACTGTAATGCATATTTTTATTGCCAATTATATTTTACGTTTGATGAGTAATAAAAGCAATAACCAACGAAACCAATATCAATATTGAATGTACTGTGTTATGCTAGTGATAAGCGCAGGATCGGTGCAGTAGTGGTTTTATTTTATTTATTTATTTTTAATTTCCAGGCAAACAAATACAAAGAAACAAAGGAAGACTGAAGTTCTAACTGAAAAGTTAACAATACCCTCCTTGAGATTCCAAAAGTTTAAGACACTATCAGAGTGGATCTTCGATACGGAACTTAATCAAACTAGCACAAATACAATGACAAAACACTTATTTAAAGTTAAAATAGTTTAGGTTAAAATATTACCAAAGATAAAATAAAAATTTACAAGATTTTAAAAATTGATATCAAAAATTATTAAAAACAAATCATTAAACATTACAAACTGTAAGAATAGAAGGTTGAAGTGCTATGCTAAAGCTTCTTCGATTAGTTAGAAGTAGGTTTATAGCGTCAGTTAGAATTTGTTCCCATAAACGAGGAAAATTATTAAAAGGAGAATACTTCAATTAATTAGTTCTAGCAAACATACTTTTAAACACCACAGAACCATTATAACTGGAGTTAAAATTTATAAAATCATGAATATGGAAAAATAAGTTTGTAACTGTACGCAAAAATTCAATGTACTTTTAAATTAAAGTTTGGATAAATTCAGGTTACAAACTGATAGGTGATATTTTAATAGACGATAGATTATTAACGCCAAATGAACTGATTCCAAAACTCTAACAAAAAGAAAATAGGCTAATTGAATATATCCCCCTTATAAATGCAATCAAAAGAATGGAAAAAATAATTTCAAAAGGAACTAATAATAAGGTACAAAAATATAAAAATAATGGCAATTCTTTCAAAAAGGGTAAAAAAAAATATATTTATTACTGGCAATTTATTTAAGAAATAAGTACCACTCCGCTAGCTGAACGGAAGTGGGAGTTTGAGTGTAATATAAATCATATTAACTGGGATGAAGTATGGTATCACCGAGTTAAATGTATGTAATATAACACAAATGTTAAATGTATGAATTTGAACACAAAAGTTGCCCAGTTTTTTACCATGTAATAAAAGACTGAAAATATGGAAATTAGTCACAAATGATAAGTGTAATAATTGTTGTAAATTGGTAGAAGACGAACACCATATGTTATTTATGTGTTCAAAGATAAAGCCTCTATGGATACGGTTTAACATGATAATTACTAAGTGCTTTCCTGACATAGGACCTACCGGTATAAGCTGGATAAACGTAATTGTTGGAACCAACAACAATATCGTAAATGAGCTTTTGCCTTTGATGACGTTTAGCGTTTATAAAGCAAGTCTAAAAACGAAAATTGAAAAAAAAAAAAAAAAAAAAAAAAAAAAAAACAAACAAAAAACAGAAAAGTAAAAAAAAAAAAAAAAAAAAAACTAAAAAATCAATAAAACGGTTATTTGGATTTCTTTTACATTGGAGGTTAAATTTCAAATTGAAAATGAATACGCATGTAACATAGATAAAGCAAATAGGAAATGGTCACGTGTAAAAAATATTCTTCTGAAAGAGTTAGCCTAATTCCTAATTGAATATTTACTTATTTAAATTTCTCCTGTGGTTTTGTAAATATATAAGCTTATTATTAAAGTTTAATTTAATATTACAATGTACAATATAAGAAATCTCCTTTTCATAATTTTGTCATAAATTATGAACCTAAAATTTGTGTTCAATGTAAATATTATGTTATTGGTGCCGTACATCATTGTGCCTATGATTAAAAATGTAAACCAAAACAGAAGAAGAGAAAGAAAAAATAATGATAATGTCGTAAAGGAAAAAAATGAAAGAAAGTGGAATGTTACATATAAACAGAATATCTACTGCAAAGGTACAGTAATTAAGGTTAATGAAAATGAAAAATAGGAGAAAAAACAAAAATATTTAATAATTGGTACTATAGTGTGTGTGTGTAAAAGGTTTGTTATATTTTGTATGTCATTTTTAGGTATGTCTATGTATATGTGTTGGTTTTTGGTGGGTGTGTGTGCGTGTGCGTGGGTGTGTATTTTTGGGGTTTTTTGGTATGTTTTGTGTGTGTGTGTGGATGTGTGTATAAAACACATATTGTATGTATTTATAGACATAGAGAAAATGAATTACGGGAAATGTGGAATTTTCTCCTACTAAAAAAATGTACACGATTATGAATTAATTTTTCTTTTAAATTTGCTTTATATTGTAATGATGTATAAATACATAAATTATTCTGAATTGTAAACCCATATGTAAATATTGGTACAGAGTAAGCTCACTACGAATACGAATACGAGAAGCTTTATTGCAATTTTTTATCATAAAAAATTGAAGTTTAACAATAGGCTAAGAAAACACACAAAAAAGACAAAAAACGATAAATAAAATAAAAAACATAAAAAAAATTTAAAATTCACCGAAGAGCGAATATAACAGGAGAGAAAATGTAACATTGAAAATCATGAAAAAGAGGAATAATAAAGGTGGGAGATCCCCACGAAAGAGAGAAAACAAATTCATGAATATTTAAAAAAATTTCATTAAAAATTATGACACTAGGCTAGTTATCTGAAGGTGGTGGGTTGAATTCCCAACAAAATCATTTGCGAAATTTTATTCGTAAGTAATTTCGAAAGAGGTGAGCATTTAATACTGCAGCACATCATATAGAGCCGTGAAAATAACATTCCTAATTTAAATTTATTGTTATTGTTTATTGGCTTACGCTCACCTGAAGTACAAGACACAACTTGCAGCAACAGTAACAGCTCGATCCTTGTATGCTTCATACTGAAGTTTCAGTGAATACCGCTGTTCAATTCTACATTTTTATAGGTAGTATTTCACTCACTATAACTATACTGGCAAATTCACTGTTGATTTGTGTAATTATTTGCACAAAATAACATGTGCAGAGTTTATCAGATTGCGGTAGGCCTACTGATATATGTGAATACACTTAACAGAGACAGGTGCATCACTTGCTTTGTCTTGGTTATCATGTTAAAACAAATGCAATACCTTTATTAATTATACAATGGCGGATACAGGAACTCGACATAGAGGAGGCCCAGGGCGAGACTTTGACAGTGGGTTTTATATTGCCTCAGATCCACCATTGCGGCTGAGAAAGTACATTCTTACTGAATGAAATGCCGTTAATGCTTTATAAATCAACTCTACTTATGAGGCTTAGGGCGCGGAATTGATTTTTAGTCGTGAGAAAAAGTGCTGTTGTGACAGGAATTGAACACAGAACCCTGGAATTAGAAAGCAAGCATTTTAACCACTAAGTCATTCAACTCTACTGAATATTTCATATTTTATATATTTAAAACCATAACGTGTTCCACGTGGTGTACCGCCGCCTATGCGCCCTCATACTGTCCTCGACCGGCACTCTGACCCAAAAGGATTTTATAGATACGGTACATTATAATGTGTCTCTGACATTGATTGCGGGATATATTGTTTATCATATTATATCTAATGGTGGATTATGTTCTGGGTCGACCCCTTTAATCTGTCAAAATGTTTTAGAAATGGAGATAATGCCCCTCCCCCCTCAAACGACAAAGTGTTCCACCCCCTCCCCCATCATGGCTCTTGCAAGATTTATTGTACTCTACAAATTTTGCGTAAATATACCTTTCCCATTAATGTAATAATAACAATCTTTGATAACATCTTAGAAGCAATTAGAGCAGAGAGATAATTATCTATTTATCAGTATGGGAGTGTGTCATCCTGCCGGCCGAATGGGGCATCAGATGGCTTTGGCATGCAGCTGTGTAGATATGTACAATATAAGTTTAGCATCTTTTTAGATTAAAATGTTTTTGCAACATTCATATTCTCCTTACTAGTATTTGATTTGAAAAGGGGAGGACCCAGAGATGTCTCTTATACACATCT
>NW_022722535.1:152495-160928 GCF_011630105.1 Anneissia japonica | reverse complement strand
GCGGGGGGTCCGGGGGCATGCCTCCGCGAAATTTTTTTTTTAGACTCCCGAAATTAACATTTGAGGCGTTCTGGGCTATCATTCTCATTTTTTTTTTTTGGCCTACCAAAGGGGGTGGGGGAATGCGCCTAAATCCGCTCATCTTGAATATATCTATTTTTAGCAATTATCTTCATTGAAAATGGGAAATTTTCATTTGTATTTTTCAGTAATAATATGGACCAAAAATTATATTAATCAATCTTCTTTTCAACAATATCAGGGACATTCCATGCATAATCTGTATACCGAATGCTCTAGAAAGTTATCACAACTTCATTTAATAATCGCCGTTGTCTATTATCATTGTATAGCTTCCTTTCATGCCCACTCGAAATTATTATGTTCTAGACTCCAAAAAAATATTATTTATTTTTTTTTAATTTATTTTTTTTTGTTAAGAATTAAGATATTTATAATTATCTTATTTAAAAGAGTTAAATTTTTAAAACTTTTCTTCCAATGTAATTCTTACATCTCATTTTTTATATGTTTATTTATTGTTTTAGACTTACCTTTGAACTTTCTATTGTAATCATATATCAGAATATGAATGTGAATTTATGAAATAAATCGAAACATTTAAACATTTAATGTATGTTAAAACGGTTGTTTTTAATATTAAGTTCATCATCTTTGACTGCACCCTTACAAGCAGGACATAATTCAGTAAAGACTTACCAAACACATAGCATAATATTTTTACACAACTTCTTAATGATACATTTCGTCCAGAGCATAACATAATATTCATTTTTATAATGATTCTAAAAGATAATGTAATAACAGTCTTTGTGCCATCCGATTTTTAATTGGATGTTAATGATTAAAAAATAAGCATTAACCGGGGCTGCAGAAATGTTGTCTTTAATTGGAGGGGGTCTTTAATTTGTTTAGTGTTGTTTCAAATTGAACCGAATAAAGGAGAAGCTAGGTGTGCTGCACAGGGTGGTGAAAAAAAAAACATTTTCATTCGTTTCTAAAATAAACCAATTTTAAGTAATAACAGTAATGATATTTTAAAATCAATTATATTTTTAAGTCTTTTGGTTGCAGCATAGTGTTACCATGGAGGATATTTTTACAACGTTTTATTAACATTACTAAAGGACACACTAAACCTTATACACACATTATCTTAGGTAACTTGCGTTTTAGGGAAATTTAAAAGGGTATCGATGTTTCTGCCAAAACGGTGAATATCATCATCAAAATTGCACTTTTTTACAGATGCAAGTAATTTAGGCTATGGGGGTAGTTTGGAACAGCATGCTTTTTAGGAAGTGGCCTACAGACTTTAAAGTTTTACATATTAACGTTAAAGAGATGATCCCAATTGCACTAGCAACCGAATTCTGGAGAGTTCGTCTGGCAAACAAATGTATAGTTTGTGTGTGTGACAACACCACAGTGATAGTGGCAAATAACAATATGACTTCTGATGTAGGTCACATTATGCACCTATTGCGACGAGTAGTACTTACTTCTTTAAAATTCATTTTTCTTCTGACGGCCGAACATATACATGAGAAGGCAAACATTTTGCTGATCATTTATCTCGATTGCAGGTAGACGAGTTTAGGGCGTTGTCCCCTCAACACGATACACACCCGGTACAAATACATCACCTGCTGGAGACCAACTGAAAATGACAGTTAAACATTTGCTTTTGCCGGGGTGGCCTCTCAGACTAGGAGAACTTATATTCAGGCTTTGAATGTCTTTGGAAAATTTGGGAAGCCTCAAAATTTATTAGCTAGCCTGTTGCCTACATCCGTACAAACATCTTTTTATTCATAGCTTATTTATTTGAAGCTGGCTATACAGCAACTACTATCAGAATTATGTGGCAGGGATTGGTCATTTTAATCAGTTGAAAGTGTTTCCGGACCAGGCGGAATCCTTTTTAGTAAAATTGATTTTGCTTGAGGTGAATCAATGTGCTTCAACAAATGATACGAGGCTTCCATTTACGTTACCAATTATACATGCCGTTGTCAATGCACTGTCACGGGCAGTTCCTTCACAATTCCAGTGTGCCATGTTCAAGTCACTGTTTTTGTTATGCTTTTATGGTTTTTTAACTTATTTCTGTTGTTCTAGAAATGGGTTTACAAGCTTGTGAGCGATTTTAATTGCTTTTGTTAATCCTTACCTCCTTATATTTACACTGTTTTTCTGTAAACGTAATGTTAATTTTGGTTATTTTATTGTATTACCGCAAAAACCTCTAATTGACGCCCAGATAATCTCGAGATGAAGCCTATCTCGAATTGAAGTCCCCTCTTTAGTTGACCAAAGTAGCCTAAAAAAGAAGCCCATGGGCTACTTTTAAGGATAGCATAGGCTTCTTTTCGAGATAGTACAGTACATACACTGTACATAAATTTCAAAAAACAAAATAAATCAAAAACAACTTTGGATTATACAGTAGTTTAGGTGATTTAATGCTAGTTAAATACACTTTAGGATACAGATTGATTTCACAGTGGCCTTATTTATTATTTTATAGTACAAATTCACAAAATTTACAGCATTCATTTTGAAAAGAAGCCCCATCTTTACTTTGCAAAAGTAGCATCGAAAAGAAGCCCACATAAATTTCGCAAAAAAAAAATAAATAAATAAATGAAAAGCCCAGCCCTTCAATTCGAGGTTTTACGGTATTTTACCGTACAAATTGTATTGTTATTAAATTAATGAAAGGCTAAATAAAAAATAAAAGAATCAATAAATGCAAACATTTTGAAAAAATATGACTATCCCATCTACCTGAAGACAGTAGTATATTTTAGATATAGTATTATTGAAATTTCATGATTGATTGTTTTACATTTCATAAGTCAAGAAGACGCCTGGAAATTGTTGGAATGAACTGTATAAATGACAGGTTTTAAAGAAGGAGTGACGTTAAATTATATTTATTAACAAACGATTCTTGTATATTTTTTCAAAATTTTGTAAATATAAAACATGTGTTAGGCCTATTAAAAGTTTATGGTAAAAGACTATAATAGTTATGTGATGATGAATTTTGCTATAATTATAAGAGTCAAATGCTATCCCTGCTTTATCCATACGCACCTATTTTCTTAAATTCTATCAAATCAATGACGTGAATTAACAAACAACAATGAATTTGATTTTCAAATTAAAAGTTTAATGGCTGATTAAATCAAGATACATTCTCTCCACACTCTCTAAAACTTTAAACTATCATGAGCTTTATTCAAGAAGAGGCTGCTCACACTCATAATGCATTTTAGGTGTTCTACGTCTCTTAGTTTTATACACAGCGATACCAACGAAAAACAGAAAGTTCACAAAAAAGAATACCGCTATGATTGGAATTTTCGCTTGGCTCCCCGAGACGCTTGGATCATCTACAGAAAAAGCTGAAAAGATAATTTAAGTCATAATAAAGGTTTCTACTGTTTACTAGGTCTGTTTCTTATTCAATTTTAGGTGAAAAAGACTATGGACAATAATAAAATTGCTTACATAAAATGAACAGAAACGAGATGCCAAGCACTAGAAATGGCCAGTACATTGATTTATCACTTTAAAAACATACTCACAAATACATAATGGAAATATATACAGCACTAAATAAAAACCTAACTAATTATTATTCTGCTATACGATAAATTAATCACCAAATTCTAAACAAATAACTTTTCGTTGACTAAGAACTGGCCAATATTTTTTTAAAGATTTTTAAAACGCAGCTAAAAATAATACATATTTAGTATTATTTCAAGAATGACTTTCGAGTACTGACTTTAATAGGGAATAATAATGACATAGTTACCGTGCTCTCGTGAAAAATCTCGGCGAATTAAGAATGGACCTTGGGTCAATCTTTGATTCTTGTAGGACTCGAAGGCAGCGCGTTTAGTACGCTGATTGCACGCTCGACTACACGCTGGATCAGTTGCGTTGCAAACAGACATTTTGCAGTGCACATAAACCTAAATTATGTGAAAAGATTGGGGTAAAATTATTCAGATTATAACAACTAAACAATATTTAACAGGGGCGGATCCAGAAATGTCCAAAAGGGGGGGGGGGCCGGAAGCGGGGGCCGAAAGTTGGGCCAAATGAGACAACACTTTCGTAGGGGGTCTGGGGCATGCCCCCGCGAAATTTTTGTGTTCTAGACGCCCGAACATAACATTTGAGGCATTCTGGGCTATCATTTTTTTCTTTTTCTCTCTTTTTTTTCTTTTTTTTCTTTTCTTTACCTCCCAAAAAGGGGGGGGGGGCGGGGCCGGGCCGCCCCCCCCCCCCTAAATCCGCTCCTGTTTAAGCAGTGCTCAACTTTATTCTATAGGTCAGACGTTGAAACACAGGAGTAGGTTGCATTTGATATACTTTGTAAAGGGCCTATTTTGCCCGTTATAGTAGTTTTTCTATTACTGCATTGTATCTGTTGTATATAAATTAATTTAACTGTTGAGATAGTCGTAAAATACCATAGTCTGTCGTTGAATTTGACGTTGACTGTTAAAGAGCGAGGTTAAGTTTTCCACAGTATTTTTTGTACAGTATACTGTAATCTTATAATTCTTCATCAATTTAAAAAATATGATTTATAACCATAGGCTTATTATGTTTATATATTCTAATATGTTTCTAATTTTAAAAGTTGCTATAAATTAAAGTAGTCATGCTCGTACCAGTACTTCGTGCTCCACGAATCTGAATGAATCGAATGAAAAGTAAACGTTGGTTCTGTCACCTTTATACTCGTCAAAATCTGTTGTATCATCGGAAGGACAACTGATAAACAAAAGATAAATTTATAGAATAATCATATTACATATTATATATATATATATCTGTCTCTTATACACATCTNNCTGTTGATTTGCCAGAAGTTATTACCGGTATAAAGATAGAAGAGAGAGAAAGAAGAGAAAGATAGGATGGTGGTACAGTTAGTTGATAAAACCCATTTTCACCTGTTTTCGATAAGGTCATATTTTGGTGAGGCATTTTCGTCTGAACTTGGCGTAGCGACACAATAATCAATGTATAACTTGATGTCTCCCGTGTAAGATGTCACGTGGGCTCCCATATAGATCGTCTGCGCAATATCTACAACCACTGGATAATCATTGTTGCCGTATGGTGTGCTGAAATTACTTTCTCTATACATGTCTAACGTGAAAGAGAAGTTCCCACTTCCTTCCACGTCATCCCCTAGGAGTTGGACCTCTTGTGGGTCAAAGTTGATTGAAGATCTGCCAGAATTTTTAAGTTTACACTTAACTGGAAGTACATGTTGAGTTTCCCTTGAAATTATGGTGCTGTTACCCACTTCTTTGTAATAAACTGCATTCGAGTACTCGACTAAGTCATCTAGAAACTTTAAATTATTTTAATATCAATAAGTCTTTTATTTAATTCAATTCAGCTTGGCGTAATATATAAATATTTCATCATATTAACCATTTTTCACTGGGGCGGATGCAGGATTAGATGGTAAGGGGTGCGTGGGAGTACATATCACCTCAGCCCCATCATGGTTGGGAGGTGAGGTGCGAATATTTTTAGAATACGGACCTGTAGGTGCCCGGAAATTGCACTCTCATACCTTAATAATCTTACTGGTAACTCATATCAACAATACAATACAACAATTATTTTTCTTAATACATTTTAGGGGTGCGATCGCATCATCTGCACCCCCTGCATCCACCCCAGTTTCACTTCACTGAATTGTATAGATTCATTACACTAATGAATTATAATGCACGCCGTCTAGTTTACGAAATCGATTGTTGCTATACTTACATTCACTGTTGTTCCGCATCTATCGTACCTAGTGACAAAGACTAACCAATACATTCCGTTTTTGTAAGTATTGTAAAATGTTGTGCAATCTGAATCGATCAAATGTGGTGGGAAATAAGTTACGTCGACCAGGGTACTATCACCGATATATACTGTCATATACGAGTCGTCGCAGATCACATCTGAAAAAGTGGACACTGTGAAAATATTTGCACAAGCTACATATTTGTTTTCTTCTTTATACTATATAACCTGTAAAGTAGAAATCTACTGTTTTCTCACAGACCCCACTGGGCTTTAAAAAGGTGGGCTTCATTAAACAGGTGTTTCTACAGTCTGGACTCGGACGCAGTGATACATTCTGCTGGTCAGAAGAAGTGGGCAGAAGATAAAATTAGAGTTAAAAAGTAAAATATACCTGATTGAACCAAATCTGTAATGGGAGAGCTGGCATCTGTAAGTAATTAGAAAATATTTTGAAATAATTATATACATTTGTAACCCATTGAAATTCAAAAAAAGGTAATTTCAATCTCATCAGGGGTGGGTCCAGAGATGCCCGAAAGAGAGAGTGGGAGAGAAAGTGGAGCCGATGCGACAATAATACCTCATGGGTTTTCTAGACGCCGAAAATAACCTCTGAGGCATTTTGGGAGATTATTTCTTTTTCTTTCTTTCTTCCCCCTTTTTGACTTCCAAAAAGCCCCCATCCCAAATCTTCCCCTGCTTTTTTTTTTTGCAAGGATTGTGAACATTTCAGTTTCTTAAGCTGCATTCACATAGGATCCGAATCCAAACCGTGTTTCCGATGCGCTGAGCACCAGCGTCCATAAGCTTACACACGGGTTCGATATTCTGATCGGTTAAGTTCGGTAGGCCTTCCAATCCGAATACAGTATTCGGATTCAGTATGAATGAGGCTTTACACTATTATAATTTATTTGTGTGTGGTAATACAGAGAATGAATAGAAAAAGTTAATAATAAAAGATAATAATAGTATGTAACAATTATATTACTATTAATTATTTATTATAACCTATATAATACCAGTGCATTGCCATTTTCATATCATTTTCACACCATTATCATTATCATGATTGCCATGATTATGACCATTATTATTATTATTATTATTATTATTATTATTATTATTATTATTATTCAATCATATTTGTTTACTTTTCAAGTGGTTACATCATACTACCTGTTGTTTGTCTCCGGTTAGTCGAAGGAACAGTTGCATCTGAAAGTAAAAAGATAATATTATAAAAATAATTACAGAATCCCTGGTTTAGTACATTGCCATTTTCATATCATTTTCACTGTCATTATCATTACCATTATCATTATCATGACTGTCATGATTATGACCATTATTATTATTATTATTAATATTATTATTATTATTATTATTTTATTATTATTATCATTATTCAATCATATTTGTTTTCTTTTCAAGTGTTTACATCATACTACCTGTTGTTGTTTTTCTCCAGTTAGTCGAAGGAACAGCTGCATCTGAAAGTAAACATATAATATTATAAAAATAATTACTAAATCCCTGGTTTGCCATTACCAGTGCATTGCCATTTTTATATCATTTTCATTGTCATTATCATTACCATTATCATTATCATGATTGTCATGATTATGACCATTATTATTATTATTATTATTATTATTATTATTATTATTATTATTATTATTCAATCATATTTGTTTTCTTTTCAAGTGTTTACATCATACTACCTGTTGTTTTTCTCCAGTTAGTCGAGGGAACAGCTGCATCTGAAAGTAAAAAGATAATATTATAAAAATAATTACAGAATCCCTGGTGCATCTCAATCCCGTTTTCTCAAAAAAAGGATACAAAAATAATATGGGGTTACAAAATAATATTGATATTGGTGTTCCAGGAACTAAATATAAACAAAAAAATTATTTAGTTTAACTGTGGAATTCTTTTAATGAAAAACTAACACATTCTAAACGTTTCCTCGAGTTTAAAAGAAATTGTAATGACATAATACTTTTGAAATTTTTCTAAATTGCTGGTTGTGTTTGTATTACTATTTGTAAGGAATTTGTATATCCATCTGTAAATACTATGTGAAATTACCTTTTTGAATAATTATTAATCTTATTGTTTCTAATATTGTTTATGAGAATTAACTACGTGTCTTCTTTTAATGTTATTCCTATAATTGAATACGTATTTTATCTGTTATATATATTTAAAGTTTGGTATGTTTTTATTATGTATATATCTATTAATTATTATTGTTAATTTATAATTTCTATTAAATAATGAACATTAATTATATTTTTAGCAATAGGTGTCCAATATCATAATGGCTTCGCTGCGATCTGCAAATGTCACGTTTTGATATGTTTATTCAAACTTACCGGTTGTTTGCCACAAGTAAGTCGGAGAAGTAGTCGAATCTAAAAAATGTAAGAAATTTTAACTCAAAATTTAAACTGTATACAGTATATGCTCACAACGACGCCTTCTTGGTCAATGGTTTATGACGTTCGCCATGTATACGAAAGGTCCCGATGGAGGCTGTGTTTTTTTCTTTGTCAGATTCAT
>NW_022722535.1:150791-152360 GCF_011630105.1 Anneissia japonica | reverse complement strand
TATATATACTACGAATGCAACCGGAGGCAATACAAGGTGACTTTTGGAATATATACATATTACGTATTAATGTTCAAATTCATTTTTCTTATGTGAATAACTCACGCTAAATCACGCCTGATGAATCTGCTGATAACACGGTAAAGATAAAGTTATCAAATTTTCCCATGACTTTTCATTGTATAATAATATTTTGTATAAAAACCGCTTAATTGGGTTTGGCCATAGTGTTAAAAGATACACTTTTCTAGTTTCGTGCCCGAAAAATTGTCCTCTTAATAGGGATGCCCTAAAGGAGGGGTTCTGGTGTACAATATTTTTAAACCTTTAAATCATTCATCTCATAAATGCAAAACACAATTAATAATACATAAATGATATGTCATTCTACTTATCTCATGTAGACATCCTTTAATGCTATTTTTGTATACTGAAATCGATAATAGGCCTATTATAATAAGAAATTTCGAAATACCATTTAAGTTATACCTACCCTGGTTTTCATGACACACGCCCCCACTGATAAAGATATCATCAATAGCAATATCACCTGTGTAGGTATTGCCAGCCACGGCATCAAAATACACATAATTGTTTACGTCATCATAATGGTAGTAGTCGTTTCTGAAATTAGTGTACCCATAGTGCCATTTGTCGCCTTGGCTTCCTTGCCTGAACCAGTTAGAAACACTAGCATAATAGGTAAAGTGATACCACAATTTCAGTTCGTTTATGCTTGCCCCGTACATGTGGTAGTAAAACTGCACACAGAAGTCCGTCCATTTACTCTGTAGAGTAGGACTTATGATGCGTGCTTTATCGCCATATGTGTGTGTTGATGATGTCTCTATATATAAATAGAAATCATCTGAAAAGCAAAGATGAATAATAAATTCACAATAATAGCATATCATTATAGAAGTCCAATTTTACCCTCCACTATTTCGTAATCATTTGTGAAACAAATTCAAGCCTATCGCTACTTACCGTAAAACCTCGAATTGAAGCCCTGGGCTTTTTTTTTTCTTTTTGAAATTTAAATGGGCTTCTTTTCGAGGCTAGTTATGCAAAGTAAAGAGGGATTAGGGAATCTTTTTTCAATATGAATGCTGTAAATTTTGGGAATTACTATTATAAAACAATAAATATATATGGCACCTTTCATCTATATGGTGGCAAGGTTGTATCCAATGCAATTATGAAACAACTCTAACCATAGGAGAGATATTTTGGACTACCTGACGTGTTATCGTACCAAATACTCAATACGTCCCTAAATAAAAGTGATTATCGTACCGAATACTGAAAACACGTCAGGTAGGGCAAAACATCATTCTTATGATATTTGCACACAGGCTTGGTAAATGGTCACTTTAGTTGCTAAAGGCAACTTGTTGTTAGTCCAGTCCAAGCACGTTCAGTCAGTTTACCAAAAGCAGTGGCAGCTCCTATGAGATTGTTCAGCTCTTCATCTAGAGAGATATTAAATGATATTTTAATAATAATAATAATAATAATAATAATAATAATAATAATAATAATAATAATAATAATAATAATAATAATAAT
>NW_022722535.1:142259-142947 GCF_011630105.1 Anneissia japonica | reverse complement strand
GCACCAGCGTCACACCACTGCTCTCTACAACAACATAGTCGTAAGAGGTTTCAAGCCGAAAATCAATGAATTCCAGTTTTATATAATCTCCTGGATATGTAAGCAAGTTCCACTCATAATGTACGTTGTTACCATAGTTGCCAGGATAACCGGGTGATGTAATGTTCTGCACCCCGCCGGGGCTGATGAAATGGTTTGTAACATTATTTCCCGACACTATTATGAAAAAATATAACATAATATGTATTGATAAAGAATGACAGTCTATAGTTAATCTCTTTTCATCTGTTTCTTTTCTGTTTATTATATAGAAATTATCATCAGAATAGAAATTATCATCGAGGACCCATCGAAACTGCTAAAAAAAGGAATAAATCGTGCTCAAACACTGACGTACAAACCACGTCAGCGATCGTCGGAGACACACACAGGAAAAAAAACTCTTCGTATAAATTCTCAATCTGAAACTCAGGAAAGTTGTATGCTCGGCTCGGATTCTCAGTTTATTTGACTATAGGATATCATCTTGGTATCGGGGCCTATCTAAAAAGTCATTGGCGTAACGCCTATGCACTCTCGTCGTGATGGTCCTCAGGACCCCCAAACCAGGGGCCCCGAAGGGGCCCTACCCACTGACCCAAAAGGTTTTTTTGATACATAACAGTATAGCGGTCTCTTATACACATCT
>NW_022722535.1:141135-142178 GCF_011630105.1 Anneissia japonica | reverse complement strand
CTTGAAAGTGAAATTCTATATTTTGGAAATTTTGCATGAAATCTGTCAACCACGTTGTCATGGTCGAGGTTGCTTCACCTATCACGATGTATTCCAACCATCATGAGGCTATTTAAATGAGCATTTGTCAAAACAGAACGCAAATTATTTTTAATTAGTCTCATTGAATGATTATTATTATTATTATTATTATTATTATTATTATTATTATTATTATTATTATTATTATTATTATTATTATTATTATTATTATTATTATTGTGGTTGTTGTGATGAAAAGTTAACACAAACGATATGGTGGCTAAACGAATATTACATGTAAATATTTTTTTTTATTTGTTTGTTCCCCGACAAAATTTATCGTCTTCCCTGACGGGGGGGGGGCTATAGCCCCCAGCCCCCCTCTGGCGCCACCCCTGTCTCGTGGTGGTCCTCAGGACCCCCGACACAGTGGCCCGAAGGGGCTCTACCCACTAGTGTGTCTCTGTCATCGACTGTAGGACGTATATCATTATATACAATGGCGGATTTAAGAAGACCTGCCGTCCCGGGCCCCCTAGATTTGTCCAAAATTTTCATAAAATGTAGACACAAACAATGATATTCAAAAGTTTGTGAGGGCAATTTCCGGCCATCTCATGTGCCATAATCATAAATTTTCTTACCTCAGCCCCAACCATAGTGGGGCTGATGTCGTACAGACACTCCATCTGCAGTGGCGGTTCCAAAGGGGCGCTGAACCTCGATGTATTTTTAATTTTGTAAAAATTAGGGCACCTCCTGATTCTTTTTTATTTATTCAATATCCAGGTAAAAGCAATACAAAGCAAACATACAAACAAGATGTTCATTACTTGCCACTATCAATTGGTTCTCCTATACTAAACATCTTTACAGCATAAATTACAATTCGTCGGGAGAAAAAAAAAAGTATAATTGTATGTATATATTTTCTACATATTAGTAGACTATCTATATGTAAAATCGGTTAAATAAACCTCTGAAACCAATAAATTGTCATATTTCCCCCAACCCCCAAAAAT
>NW_022722535.1:78670-141085 GCF_011630105.1 Anneissia japonica | reverse complement strand
GCCGCTACTGGAGCTAGTCCACACCTTGAACTCTTTCATCGAACTACATTACTAAATTAATCCAATGGAATTCCAAATTTATCTATATCAATCATTTGGCTAATTTATAGGGGCTGCCACTAAAGCTTAGTTTTTACCTTCTTCTCTCTTTGTTTTGTTCTTTTGCTTACTGTGTATTCTCTCTCATTGCACTATCACATCTAGTCTATTGCTTGCATGACTTCTCACTTTATATACTATCTGGCTTTTTCTACCCTCACTCACTAACCACTGAGGAAGGACTATCGTTGTCCGAAAGCTTTTATTCTATTTCTGGCTGTTTACCTACGTTCAAGGGCGCAGATCTGTTTTGAAAGGTGGGTGGGGGAACCTTTCGTGAGACCACACCCACCTCAGCCCCACCATGGTTGGCTAATGTGCGAAAATAGTACCTCTAGATGGCCAGAAATGACACTTTTATATAGTCAAAGTCGTCATCATCACATCACTATTGTAGTCAAAGTAAAGCACCAATCCAATTTCTCATGATCTTTTATCAGCGATTTTTGGCAATCAGAGATCTAAATAACCCGTGTGATGTACCATGTTGGGGCGGATGCAGGATTTGGCGGTAGGGGTGTGTGAGAGCCCACTATAACCAAAGAACTTAAATAGCAGAAGAAGGCGCTGCTCCGCGTATTTCCATTAAAATCGATGGAACATTCGCCCTCCTGTGGTTGCAGTAAACTTTGAACATTTTACTAAGTGGAGAAACTAAAGGAAACAAGCGAACAAGAGCAGCGCCTTTATTATTTTTATATAGCGCCGCCGCGCGGTTGTAGTAAAATTGCTCTCCGGGTACCCACAATGCCTTTTGAACGGATGTTCCACTATATTGGGAAGCTGCTCTATCTTCTGCTATTTATTATCTTTGCTATAACCTCAGTCCCACCACAGGCTGAGGTGGGAACATTTTGAGAATATGGACCTCTAGGTGCCCGGAAATTGCACTCTCATACTTTTAAAATCCTATCAGAATTATGTTCATGAAGATAAAAAAATAATATATCAACAATATAATAAAACAATTATTAATTTTCTTAATACAATTTAGGGGGTGCGATCGTCAAAATGAAGTGCCAACAAATTTCCCATGACCTTTTATCAGCGATTTTTGGCAATTCATAGAGATCCAATTAATATATGTGATGTTCCATAGAAAATGAAACTTTTTCTTTAATGCATTTACTTTCTTTTGCCTACGTCTTCAATGCCGTGAGTCGACATCTACCCCAGCCAATCCATGGCCGAGGCTGACAAAAGCACGCGCACTCGAGTCGTGTATTCGCGTCGTGTATTTACAGGTAATTCAGACGTTAGTGATACCCCAAGATGTACAGTACTGTATTTAGGCTGTATAGTGCTTTTTCGCCAAAGCCTGGGTCATTTATGCAGTTCATTTCAACAACTTTCAGGCATCATCTTTACTAATTACGGTAAATTGCGGTTGAAACGTTGGGGGACCAACCCCCTCCAAAATATGTGGGAGGAAATCTTTTTCCTTATTCACAGCCTCAAGTATAAAATTAAAGGGCAACTGCCACTTTTTAGACCACTCACATAATGCATTAATATCTGACTGTAAGCTTACACTATCCTCATGTGAATCCACAATTCTAAATAATTTTGTTATCAGCAAACAGTTTTACCTCTGAATCTGTAACCGAGGGTAGATCATTAATAAACATTATGAAAAAATTGGCCCAATTACACTCCCTTACGGAATCCCACTAATTACTGAAAACTGACCAGAAAAATGCCCATTTACAGAAAATCTTTGTGTCCGAGCAGAAAGATACGCACCAATCCAAGTAAGAAGTTTACCACGGACACCAAAACTAAATAATTTTTTTTAAATAATCGTTGATGCGGGACGGAATTGAAAGCTTTCTTAAATTCAAAGTAAATGAAGACAAAGCTACGGGATTCATCAATATTAGTACTCCACTGTTCAAGGACTTCAAGTAGCTGGGTTACGCAATACCGACCATTCCTAAAACCATGCTGTTCATTACACAACAGACTATTACTTTCTAAATGATCCATAATTTAAACACAGATAATCCACTCAAAGATCTTACAAACCAGAAACGTTAGACTAACAGGTCTGTAATTAGATGGACTATCCTTCTTACCTTTTTTAAAAATTGGGATGAGCCACGCTTCTTTCCAAGATTGAGGTACAGCACGTTCATTCAAAAGTTTGTTAAATATTATTGATAGAGGAAAAGAAAGCTCATAGCGAAGAATGGAGTTAGTGTTATGCAGCCACTCAATGACCTGTCTCTTATACACATCTAGATGTGTATAAGAGACAGGTGAAACACGCTATCGGAAGACGGAAGGTGTTAAGAAGAATATTTTATCTTTCTATTTCTAAATTAAATGTTAATAACTTAAAGTGTAATATAACTTATAGAAAGCAAAAGAAAATCCCTTACGAAAACAAGATTGCGAGAGGGTTTACAAATATATCTGTAATTTATATTTTGATTGCTAATAATGTTTGATGAGTGATGAGAGTGATAACAAACCAAACAAATGATATTAATATTAAATAATTACATTAGTCATTAAGCACAGGCTCGGTGTAATTATTGTAATGATAACAGGCTATAATAAGGTCGTCGGTTGATTTCCCTATAGAATAATTATTCGAAATTTTATTCGCAAGTATTTGGAAACGAAGTGAGTATTTAGTACCACAACACGTCAGGTAGGGCCGTCAAATTAACATTCCTAATTTAAATTTATTGTTATTGTTTATTTGCTTACGCTTACCTGAAGTACACGAAACAACTTGCAGCAACAGTAACAGCTCGATCTTTATATGCTTCATACTGAAGTTTCAATGACTACCGCTGTTAAATTCTAACATTTTTATAGTTAAGTATCTCACTCACAAGACTGGTAACATCACTGGTGATTTGTATGATTATTTGCACAAAACAACATATGCAGAGTTTATCAGATTACTGTAGGCCCTGTCTCTTATACACATCTAGATGTGTATAAGAGACAGCTACAACATATATAAATACAGAGATCAAACGTAATATATTAATATGATAAAAACGACACTGCGGATTAAATAAAATAATAATGTGCAGACGTTCAAACTTCCATTGCGATTGTAAAAATATCGTTAACAACAAAAAATGTATGAGTCAATATAAAATATTTAATATTTTACCTTCAGTTGTAACACTGCTATAATCTACAGTTGTACCTGTAAAGAGATAAATATATTTGAAACTTTAAAAGAGACCTTTAACATGTTTTTCTAGAGGGAATTTTTGATACGTCATATTAACAGAATAAACTGTATTATAATATTATAAGTTATAGCTCTTCTAGACTGGGGCCAAAAACAACTCTTATATTATCATAATGTAAGAATAGTGGTAGAAAGGAGTTTGTTCGTCACTTTTAAGCGTTTCTCGGGTAGAATATGTTTGGTCACTTTTAAGCTAAACAAAGGCAGTCCAAGCAAAAAGGGGTATGTAAGCTTTATTTGTACATAGTACGCATCTAGGTGAAAAAAACACCTGCGGTGAGGGAAGAATCATCGCACTTGAAAGTGTAATTAGTAATATAAGTAACAGAAATTTATTAATTATATCTGGGGATTTCAATGTAAAGACTGACTCTGGTTACGAATACTTTTCAAACATAAAAATGTCACATCGCACCACATGAATTATGCCAGAACGAATTAATAAGCATCTTGATCTGAATGCCTAAATACTAAATTAAAAGAAATGAAAGTGACATATGGAGAAGCTGCAAATACTTAAGAAACAAACTTAACCAAAGAAGACATCAAACATCGTCGTCAAAGTCTTAGCGATATTAGTCTTTAACGAAATAAATTGGAGATATAAAAATTTGTTATACCTCCATAGTATCACAAACAAGAAACTTACAATACAACTAATTTTAATGCACGGTATGTGACAAGTAGGTCTACCTATCTTTCTCTATAGTTCTGAACTCTGGACCATTGGACCATGACCAAAAGTCTGAAACTAAAATCGACATTTTAAACGGAAGTTTATATAGCAACATATTAGGAGTTCAATGGTACCATAAACTCAGAAATGATGAATTATACAAGCAAAAGAAAGCTAAGGAAATGGAGCATCTCGATTAAATGGAGAAAAACTGACATGGTACGGTCACTTGCTTCGGCTCCAAAGAAACTCCAGCACAGGTCACTCTCAGAGAAAGCAAACAGAAGAGTTAAAAGACTAGTGGAGTAGCCTAAATCAATTTGGCTAGCAAACATAAACAATAAAGAATTTTGAAACATAAAAAAATCACAGACGGATCAACACACAGTTTAGCCGGTGACCGCACAGGCTGGTGAGAGAAAGTGAAACACGCTATCGGAAGACGGAAGGTGTTAAGAAGAATATTTTATCTTTCTATTTCTAAATTAAAAGTTAATAACTTAAAGTGTAATATAACTTATAGAAAGCAAAAGAAAATCCCTTACGAAAACAAGATTGCGAGAGGGTTTACAAATATATCTGTAATTTATATTTTGATTGCTAATAATGTTTGATGAGTGATGAGAGTGATAACAAACCAAACAAATGATATTAATATTAAATAATTACATTAGTCATTAAGCACAGGCTCGGTGTAATTATTGTAATGATAACAGGCTATAATAAGGTCGTCGGTTGATTTCCCAATAGAATAATTATTCGAAATTTTATTCGCAAGTATTTGGAAACGAAGTTAGTATTTAGTACCACAACACGTCAGGTAGGGCCGTCAAATTAACATTCCTAATTTAAATTTATTGTTATTGTTTATTTGCTTACGCTTACCTGAAGTACACGAAACAACTTGCAGCAACAGTAACAGCTCGATCTTTATATGCTTCATACTGAAGTTTCAATGACTACCGCTGTTAAATTCTAACATTTTTATAGTTAAGTATCTCACTCACAAGACTGGTAACATCACTGGTGATTTGTATGATTATTTGCACAAAACAACATATGCAGAGTTTATCAGATTACTGTAGGCCTACTGATACATGTGAATACATTTACCAGAGACAGGTGCACTTAATTGCTATGTCTTGGTTATCATGTTTAAACAAATACATTACTCTACCTTTAATAATTATACGGTGTACTTCAGGTAGGAAA
The DNA here is from genome assembly GCF_011630105.1 of Anneissia japonica. Lineage (NCBI taxonomy): Eukaryota > Metazoa > Echinodermata > Crinoidea > Comatulida > Comatulidae > Anneissia > Anneissia japonica. Next base: position 135,881 of record NW_022722535.1, on the reverse strand, counting down.
AGTGATGATTATGGCATCTTTGGTGGCCGGAAATGGCACTCTCAGACTTAATTTGAATATAATTTTATTTTTTCTCCATTATTTCATAATTTTGAAAAATTTAGGGGGACCCGAGCCGGCTTCCCACCCCTATCCCCTTTGAATCCGCCCTGTTATATGTCTTTCTTTTGTTTTAATTTTACTCAAATCCAACCGCAAGTACACTCGCTAGTTATACAAGATAAATTGATGCTTTATAAAGCAATTCTATTTTTGAGGCTTAGGGAGTGGACAAAAATTCCTGCCTCCACTTCATATTTCACTATAAAATATATATATATATATTTAATTATAACGTGTTCCACACCACTATTAGCTGACAGCTTGAGAGCGAAATATGCTTAAAATACCAAAGCTTTATATACCGCTGCGAGTCATACTCTCTTACTTTTATTCAACGATAACCATCAAGCAATACTTATAAGGTTATGGAAATGCCCCAGTTGGTTAAGTGAGTCGCCATATTAAGCAGGAGGCCTATATTTAGTATTTACATAATGGATAATATAGAATAGGCCTACTGTATGTGAAGACTTTTTTTTTTTTTTTTTTTTTTTTTTGCCATGCAACGTATTTTATACTTTTGATATGGTATTGAAATAATATTACATCTCAGATTATATTAATCTTCTTTTAACAATATCAGGGACATTCCATGCATAATCTGTATACCGAATGCTCTTGAACGTTATCACAACTTCATTTAATAATCGCCATTGTCTATTATCATTGTATAGCTTCCTGGCAGAGATATAAATTCTTACCATATACCAAAATCCCACGGTACTCATTAATTTATATCAGACAACGTACCTGTTGTATGATTATTCATTTAAATCAGCGGAAAACAACATGAGACAACAACTCCAATCACCATTACTTATCGCTATCGTTTAAGTACTCGTCAAGCGTATGGTTTAATGCCCGATAACGTGACATTCTTTGTCAATGTGCATTTCTATTGGTAGCGTCAAATACCCTACCGCAGATACTGTCCATCTGTGCTACATCAGTGGCATCGGTGGGAGGGTTGGGGGGGGGGGCTTGGTGTGGCGGTAGGAATGGAGTTAGTGTTATGCAGCCACTCAATGACTATAGATAATATTACATTCATGGCAGTCTGGATCACTCCGAAATTGAATTTGATGCTTGTTAAGTTTTCGTTGAATGAGTTTTTAAACGCACGTATAAAATCATAAAGTACACAGTAAATGGCGATAAAACTGAAACTGACAAGTATGAATGCGCTAACGGCGTTCCATAAGCTTCTCCCACTAAGCATCAGGGTTGCCATTTGGCCTTTTTGACGGCCAGATTCCTCAAATCTGGCCGTATACAAATTTGTCTGGCCGTAGCATTTGAAAAGTCACGGCCAAACTATATTTGGTCGAATTTGGCCGAATTTTTGAAAAGTTTACATTTTTTTCAATATAGGCCTAATATAACGTAGACTTTGTTTTGGATATTTTGTTTTTGTTAGCTTAAATTCTATATTTGATTCTTGTCTTGCACCTTTGTTTGTAGGCCCTACTTGCACTAAACACTTAATCTAGGTTCCCCGATTCAGTCGGATTTGACGTAAGAGAGTTTATTTAAAAGATACCGGTAACAGTTACATTTAATAATTTTAATTGTTCGGATGAAATATATTGTTTATGAAGTTTATCCTCGTTTAAGCTTTATGAAGACAGTTCATTGCAAGTTTGTACCATATATTGCGTGTCTTTGTATATGTTCCATCTTCTTTTGAATAGGCCTATAAATTAAATACTGTACTTTAATTAATTTATTATTGCCCAATTGAATTATATAGCCCTAGGTGCCCGTAGTGTTCTTTATGTAGAGCGCCATATATAAATGCTCGATGTGATCATTCGGGTCCGATGGCACCTCCAATTTCAAGCAAGTTTTGAAGAGACTTCTTCGAAGTTACTCTGGAGTTAGGTTGCATATGAGAATGCAGAAGATAATTCTGATAGCAACATTGATTTATTGCTTTAAGTACTGCGACAATAACATTCAGAGGCGAATTTAGAAGTTTAGATAAAAAGTATTTATTAAAGTTTACATAGGTTTGTTTTAACGCCAGTTTGTGTTACCTAACTATGTAACTTAATTCATTCTAATTAATTGCCAATAATAGGCCCTTAAAGTTTTTGCTATAAATCGACTACAATGTACATTAATATTTAATACATTTAAATCAAATTTAGATGAATCTTAATATTGTGATTTTAAATAGCAGAGGTGGAAAAGATAATTCTGATAGCAACATTGATTTATTGCTTTAAGTAGGCCCTACTGCGATAATAACATTCAGAGGCGAATTTAGAAGTTTAGATAAAAAGTATTTATTAACGTTTTCATAGGTTTGTTTTAACGCTAGTTTGTGTTACCTACTATGTAACTTAATTCATTCTAATTAATGGCCTTAAGCGTGATAAAAAATCTTAAATCCATATTAATCCAAGGCAAGATATAGAAATTTGATACTGTAAGTTCATTTTGGTTTTTATTCTTTTGCAAGATTCTTTAAAGAATTGTTTACCATACTAGCCTAATTCTAGGCCTATTAATGATGATGATGACAATGACAATGATGATGATGGACGCAAGACTGCATGACCGTTTTCATATTTGCAATATGAAACCAATTTCTTCAATTTTAAATACATTTTGCCCCGAATTCGTGAAAATTCGTTATCAAGCATAGACTTGATAACGAATTTTACCTTACACAAACATGGCGAAAACGAAAAGAATTGAAAGCCTTACAATTGCGAATGATATTTTTGGCCTCGTTGCGGTGTTTCGAACTTTTTTTAAAACGTCATTTTGTAATTTACTCTGTAATTTGTATGGTTTTCTTTTTACTTGTCTTCTTGTTTTGTATGTGAACGCACGGTGTATAGGAGATGTGTATAAGAGACAGCACTTTCGCCCAATCACCTCCTCTTTTTTCGGCCCCGGCCCTCCCCCTTTGGGACATCTCTGGATTTGCCTCTAAATTGGCCTGCATGCCAGCAACTAAAGAACATAGGCTATTTATTTTTAACATTGTTTTGTGTATATCATTTGAATTTCTTCAATTTCAAACTAATGACCGCTGATTTTCGTATAATTTTTGTAGTATTTCAAATGAATGTACCCACTGTTGTCTTCTAATCGGATTAAAATCTGGCCGAATTTTGGCCGATATTGAAAAAAAGTTTGGCCGAATTTGGCCGTGAGATGGCGTGTGTTTGGCCGTGAAGCCTGTCGACTATCTGGCAACCCTGCTAAGCATATTATCATACATTTTCGCATTCGCGGGAAATTTCAAAATAGAGATACATGTGGAATAACATTCAGAAAAAGTCAGAAATATAACTAAGTCTTAGTCCGGGAATTTCAGGAATGCAACTTCATTGAATATAGAAACGTTCATAGTAAGTCAAAATTTATGAAGTGAAGTATGTTTGTGACGATTACATGAAATTAGGCCTAGCCTAGAGTAACAGTAGCCTAGGCCTAGGCTACGCCAGCCAGCCTACCCGTCGACATCACGTAGGCCTAGACCTAAGCCCTCATAAGATAAGACTCACTCACTCGAGTAAAAACTAGGCTAGGCCTAGTCTTATTTTACTGGCAAGCACATAGAGTAGGCACAACCACAGGGCCTAGCCATGGACCTGCATAATGAATTGCTACTACAAGTACTACTGGTCCTGGTATTAAGACTCATTTTTTAGCTTTGTGTGCTTCATCCTTTTTTCAGTAGCAACCAGCCACAATGTCATGGGATGATGTTGAGATTGACTTCGGTGGTGATGAAACTGCCAATTTTGGACCTCGTCAAGAATCAGGGAGTGCATTGTACCAAGTGGACACATTGGCAACAATCGGTTCCAGAGGGGAAGTAAGCAGGTGTTGCTAGCTAGGAGACTATCATCAGCAAATAAATTTATTTTTAACTTTCAATATTTTGTTGTTAATGGTTATCAAACATTCAATAGATTTAGGTGTTCCCTCATCTGTTTTTGTAGGCCTATTTCATCATCTGCATACCAAACTGCAAGGCTACCAGTGCATATCTAGGGGTGCCCAAAATTTGTCACTAACTCCAGTTGTATGCTCCTTAGTTAAAAATCACCTCACGTTACTTAATTTTGCGACCTAGTTCCCCTCATGTAATTATTAAGCCCCCTCCCCACTCCACCTTCGCCCCACCCCCATTTCAAGACTGTATGCCACTGAAGCCTTGTTTAGTCCTGTCACGCCAAAATAGGTCCGGCGGAAAGATTTTGGCCGCCAAAGTCTGTCAGTCTGACAACTTTTAGCCCCAAAAATAGGTCCACCGAGTCGATTTTAGCCGCTAAAATAGGTCCCCCTTCGATAAAATTGGTCCGTCGGCCTGGCTGCTTGTAACGCGTTAGCTGCCCGTGGGGTATGATTGTTTCTCCCGTGTAGTGGAGGGAAGTAATTTTTGTTTCTTCCACACTTAAGAAATCTTTTGCCGTGACAGAATGATTCATAAGCTTTTGGACGCGTTTTATCAAACACACATGGTAATGTATTTCCTAGGCAACACACAGCATGCATAATTTTCGGCGGCCGTGCTTGGCTTCGGTTGAGCCTAAAATGAAACACAAGAATAATTTATTAGCTTTATATATTATTGTGTGGGGTATTAGGTTATACAATAGTTGTTCTATTACGTGAAAATAAAGGGGTCAATAATTTCTTTGATATGATTGCTCATGTATTTCGTCGCGGCGTTAAGCAATCACAAAAACAAAACAAGGTAAAAAATAAACTAAGGCGGACCAACACGATTTACGATTGTATCGTTTAACCTTTTTTCTAACTTTTACACCCAAGAGTTTACTGGGCACGAAGAGCCAAAATAACATTCTGTACTAAATTTTGTGGCTGTATAATCAAAATTGCACATGCAACAAATGAAAAAAATATTATATAATAAGAGATGAGATATTTATCTATCATTTGATTAAAAACAAATATGAACAACGCTAAAAAAATACAGGTTATAACAACTAAATAGATGCCGGACCCATTTTGGCTTATGTGGACTACATTTGGTAGCCATCTTAAAGCCAAAATCGGTCCGGCGGATCAATTTTGGCCCCGTACCAAATTTTTCCTGACAGGCCTATAAGACTTTGACTTTTTTATTTTATTTACAGATTGTGAAGAACCCACATTTATTTGCTAGCAGTTCTCAAGAAGGATTCTGTGTTGCTGCTGATGGCCAATTGTCACTTTTTGATGATTCATGTCATAAATTCCTTGTCACTTTAAGCTTTGGTAAATAGAAACGACAGTGACATTTCCTTTTATTTTCTTTCAACATAGATGAATGAAGGGTTGAGTTACAGTTTATCAAATTCTGATGAATGAATACATGATTTGATAATGTTCCTTTATATCAGTTAAAAGTTATGTTGCCTTATAATATGTATACTTTATTAACACAAGTTTTCAGAAGTTTGTTATGATACTCTACTTCCAATCTCATGCTTCCAAGCAGGAGGCGCAGCGTGTAAGGCATTGGATTTTAATCAGAATGTGGGCAGTTCAAGACCGATGCCCGTCACATTGCTCGTGTCCTTGGGCAGGACTCTTTATCTGCATTTGTCTCTCTTCACTCAGGAATATAAGGGGGTACCTGAGTTGGAAGTGAATGATTCAGAATGAAATTAGTAGTGAGGATTACACACATAACTGGAAATATTCCCGGGGAGTGGAGGAGGGTGCACCGTGTGTATGATTGATTCTGTAAACAAATGACCAGTGAAAAAACTCCTTGATCTGTTTTTGTAAAATACTAAATAATTAACAACTTCAAGCATTTACAGGCATTATAATTCATTTTATATTTCCATATGAAATTACAGTATGTGATTAAAAATTGAACAATAATTAATTTAAACCATGTTTTATTGTAGAAACCACTGTTGATGCTGTTGCCTGGAGTGATGATAGCAAATTTTTGGTTGTTGCTGAAAGCAGCGGAGTAATTCACTTTGTTGATACAGGAATTCAACGTACTCTTTTCTCACAGGTGTGTTGATTTAATTTAATTATTATCATGATAATCCTATTTGTTTTGACTCTGGGTGAATATTATGTGTTAGATGCATGTCTGAGGCAATAGTCAATCAAAATGGTTGTAGTAGTGACATATGTACGTGAGTAGAGTGTAAAGGTGGAGCTTACTTTTTGATTGGTAGAATTATCCATGCCCATCATTAGATGGGCATGGCTGACCAATCAAATTGGTTTTACAGTATTGGTGAGTCCATGTATAAATACATTTTGGTGGACTAAGCCTTTCTAGTTGCAGGCAAAATTTCACGTATACAAAGTGAATTGTAAATAATAATACCTCATTACAACATTTTTTATTCCCATGGGTTATACAAAAGAAACTTATACAGCCATATTAAAAGATCTAATGAATTTACTCAATATTTATTTAAAATGTTGTTTTATCCCAGAGATTGGTGTCCAAAGGGGAATACGACGATAGTCCATCCTTCAGACGTCTGATTTTCTCATCAAAAGGTCACATTAGTAAGTACTGAGTAGGGTGGAATATAGGGAGAGAGAAAGAGAAAGGAAGAAGGGAGGGAGGGAAGGAATGAAGGGAGGAAGGGAAAGGAGAATTAATGATAAGGAAGGGAGAGAATGAAATTTTAGTGATGAGACTGATAATGAAGGGGAGGGGGAGAAATAAGGAGGAGTGATTACACAAAAGGGGAAGGGAAAGACCAGTAAAAATGAGGACACCAGTGAGGAGGAGATATAAAGAAAATGGAAGAGGAACTGAGAGAAAGAAGGAGGGGTAAATGAGATGTGAGGGAGAGAAAGGGTTATGAGGGAGGAAGTGAGAGAAGTTAGAAGGGGTGATGACACTGTGAAAGAGAGGGAGAAAGTATGCTGAGAATTATAGAAGTTTAATCACACTGATGAGGAAAAAAGAAAAAAAATAAGTTGTTAAAGTTATCTAATTCTTATCATGATTAGTTCATCATGAATCCAAAGATTTAGTAAAACATTTTTCTTGTACCTGTGCCCGAGGTAATTCTATGAATTATGCAGCAATAGAACGTGCGAGCAGCGAATTACTTTTTTAACAATCCGTTCAGAATCCCACCGTCGTGTCGTGTACTGCTCACAGAGAGCGGAGTAAGATTCAATCGATCGTGTTTTCAACGCATTGAATGTCCGGCGTAACTTTTTCTCTCTGTCTACTTACCTAGATACTTGTGAGTTACTTGTTCTCGCTTGTAATGGCACACTCTTCAGGTTCAGCAACATCAGTTTGTCCAAGTTGAATGAGGGTGAGTTGCCTAAGATAAGCATAAGCTTTCATTTCAATCTATTTATTATAAAATTGTATTTTATGTTATTGAATAATTTTTGTGGCTACTGCGCTTTTGCGAAGTAGCAAAAAGTAGCCACTATGCCATCGAAATGTTTTTCCAATGTAAGTGATGGTAACTTTTGTAAGTCTTTGATCATTAGCCGACAGCCAGTCAACGTTCAGGATTAATTTTGCAAACACGTCCGATCAAATAATGGTTAAAAAAAGGTTGCGAGTAATACTCGATTCTACCGCATGACAAAACCAAACAAAACTACTCGACTAGTGTTTTTGCTCTGTGATGTCAAGTGTAAGTTCTATGTAGGTAGGCCTAGATGTTTGATTTCACTAAATTAGACAATTGTAGGCCTAGTTAGATGTACTGATTCTGATTCAAATAAGTAGTATTAGTAATTATTGCGGTAGATGAAAATTTCATTTTGGGTCTGTTTTTTCCGTCGGATTTTAGTTTAAATTACTTCAGTATAGGTTAGCCTATGCTGGTATCTGTCATTGGCCCGCCAGTCAGTCGTCGTACAGAACATCGTCGACTCATACCAGCCCTAGCTAGTGTAGCTAGGCTAGGTCGTCCACAGAGACTAGTAGGCTAGGGCCTACTAATTATGAAGGATGGCGCCAGAATTTACTCGATGTGGTCCGATGTCTCCGACAAGAGCAACATGCACATGGTCAGGCGTCGCCTACAATCTTTTGAAATGGGTCCTGGTGACGAAGCCCCAAAAAATGTTGGATGAGTGCAAAGTAGTGAAAAAAAACAGTCAAGCATTAGCCTATTAATTTTTAGGTTTTCAGAGCTATTATCAATCTCCTGTGTGAATATATAATAAATAATTTTTATGTATTTTTTTCTCAGCTATTGAACAAGGCAATGTGGTTTTGGCAAAACAAGTATGTACATTTACAACCAATAATTCTATTTATAAAGTTATTTTGCACTGCATTACCTTGCTGTATTTAGGCTAGACTTTTTTATACCTTGTTAGTGAACCCTCCAACCGCCAAAAATCATTAAAAAAAATCATATTGCAAAATCATTGCTAAATGACAAAACAAGTTTATATTTTAATTTTTTTCTGCCATCCTTTGATGATCTTTAAGTTAGCAAAACAAGGTATAAAAATGTTTGGTCTCAAGTGTGTTGCAAATGCCCAATTAGCATTACCATAGAAAGTGGCAGATTCAAGGGGTAGGGGAAGCCAGCCTGGGGCCCCCTAAATTTTTCTAAGTTCTAAAAATTGAGGGAAAAAAGGAAATTATAAATCAATTTTAGGTCTGAAAGTGCCATTTCCAGCCATCTAGGTGCCATAATCATAAACTATGATTACGGCAACTTTGGTGGGGCTAAAGCGGTCCAAACTCTCCATATGTGAAAGTCGTTCTCTGGGCCCCCTCTATTTAAAATTCCCGGATCTGCCACTTATAGATCTATCTCAGATATAAGCTCATCCCGTACTTAATGTCCACTTTCATATACTGTACCAGCGTTTCCCATTTGAGTGTCAGAAAAAAAAAAATTGAAGATTGACTTTAATTGGAATTGAAAATGTGCCATCCATATGTAGAGTTCAAAAAGTGTTTTCAGGGAAATTCCAGCTAAAAGAGAATTTTTGTTACTTTTTAAATTTATTGTCAACTTTCACTGGGACAAAAACATCAACAAACGAATCAGTATGGCAAGAACAAAACAGGTGAACAAGCACCCCAACAAAGCCATTGGATAGATCTAACTCAAAAATAATTAACATTTATATTAAAAATATATAATAATAAAAAAATAAAAAATAAAGATTTATCCATATTTATTTATATATATGTTCAAGAGATGCATGTTATAGTAGTAATGAGTATTAAAAAATAAAAAAAAAAATTTTCAATTCTTACTAGATTCAGTCGAGCATACAGATGGAAGTAATTGACACGTTAGCCGTCCATACCGAGGGCACCGCTTATTTTTGCACGGCCACACTCGGTCGCAAGATGTTGATTGTCACTTGCGTAAGTATTTTCATACTTGAGTTGTATTGTAGTTTATACATGCTGAAAAATATCTTAGCGTTTACAGTGCTAGAAGCCATAATTTTGTTAGGGGAAATGTTGAACACTATACACAACTTAAACTATTGCATTCGTTTTTTTATTTCTTGCATTTAGGGATCAGGAGATTCTATTGTTGGGGTGTGGAGTAAATACAACAAATCCACTAAACTGAGTAAAGAACTAGGAGGAGCAATGTTTGAAGGTAAGCTGCATTTAATAAACCCAATTTACATCTCCTCTCACATGTTGTAATAGAAACCCTTAAGGCCTGTTTATACTTGCAACGATATGATCTATAAAAGCTAAAAAGCAATTGTTCATATTGTTCATATATAGAAAATAAAAGAAATAAGAGAAATTTTTACACTAGGATGCTTCGATAATGATTTATCCTGTATACGATAACAAAATATTTTGACAAATCAATTCAAAATTGTCCAAAAACCTTCTTAAGCTTTTCTTATATGCGGGTCGCCTTACACACAAGTATATAGGGTATTAGCTATTTTACAATTTCTAGATTTAAAAAGAATTTTTTTTAAAATATATAGTGATTAATTAAATTATGGATATAAAAAATAGTAATTATTTATTTTGGTTATTAACAGATTGTCACATTCAAAGATGTCAAGTCTGTCCAAGCAGCAATTACCTACTACTGCTTGATGACCAAGTAAGTTAAACAAATATCTGACTGATTAATTGATTAATTAATTGATTGATGGTTGCATTGACAAAAATTACCAAATAATTTAATGAAAGGTAAACCTTAATCTAAAACAAGAGTATAATATAAATTAGGATTTAAATCAAACAGCAACTTTTGAATAATATCATTATTTGGAAGAAAGAATCTATAAAAAAAATGAACCATAATACCATTTCATTTTCATTTTATGTATTTCGTCGAAAAAACATTAAAATTGACAAACACAAGTTAACAGAGAGCAAAAAACAACACTTAGTTGGCCGAACAGGATTGCCAAAAAGTGAACTGAATCACTGTGTAGTGGCTCTCTGATGCCAATGAGAACATAAATTAAATTAGCATAAAATATTCAAATATATTCATATACCAGTGGCAGATCCAGGAATTAGAAATAGAGGGTTACCAGAGAGGGAGTTTCGAAGATTGAGGGTCTAAACCGCCTCAGCTGAGGTAAGAAAAATAATGATTATGGCACTTTTAGTGGGCTGGAAATGGCACTCTCAGACAAACATTTACTATCATTAAATTTTCTTATTATTATTTAAATTTGAATGTAATTTTATATTTTTCCCCATGTTTTTTTATTTGAAAATGTAGGTAGGGGGAGACCCCACCCCTCCACCCCTTGGATTTGCCACTGATTGAATTTCTCATTTAAACTAACACAAGAATAACTTGACTTCCAATCCGTCACAGATCAAAACAATTTGGTTTTCCTAATTTACTTAGTACTATAAAAACCTTTAAGATGTTTACCAGCCAGATATATGTGACACACTCTAGTAAAAACAGCCCTTTAGATGTTTGAAATCTGGAGGTCAAAAGATAATAATTGTTAAAAACAGGTAACAAATGGCAAAGATATGATAATTTATATTTTCAGTTCAACATGCATTAAGATGGTCAATACTGTACATGGGAATTTTAGCTGATTTCCACACTTTCGTTTTTTATGACAAGTACAGTCCTGTACCTGGTTTTGCCACATAATATTATAAAAAATATGTATTTTACAGTTTTTTTCTGCAAAAATAGTTAATTTGTTATTAATCAATCAAAAAGGGTTTGTCAATAACTAGAATATTTTTCTTTTGTGTTCCTCTGTCAAGTCTGCACTTAGTGTGTGGGATTTGAAGAGCTTGCTTCTTCTTAAGCTCTGGAGCGATGTAAAGGTGGATGAATTCCTCCTAATGAGTGGTACCATGATGCAGTCAACCTCCTCAAGTGGTCAGCAAGTTGATACCAGGTTGGTTTTAATGTCCTCACCTGGACATAATGGACACCGTAGCCTTGAAGTATACATCCTATCATCTTTTAAACTGATCTATAAGCTTCAAGTCAGTCAGCATTCATTCTTATCAGAGGCCCTTTATACTCAGGTTTGTAAGAGTAATTATCAAAATGATTCATATTGTTGACATTTTAAATGCCCCTTTGAATAAACGCCTGGGGTATTTTTTTATAACTTGAAAACACACCCCCCTTAAATGATGCTACACAAATCTAATGGAAGCAACATCATTCTGAACACAAGTATTAATGTTCTACTCCTGTAGAATTCCATTTTTTCTAACCTGGCTGGGATCAGTAAGTCTTTATGATCACACAATAACACATTTTGATGGTAATTATGTGTCGTACTTCCACATTTACAGTGGAATTAAGGGGCATTTATTTGAGTATATACGTATCCATTTTTCACCAAAAAAAAAATAAACGCCTCCCTCAAATAAGCACTTTCCTCAAATAAATGTCCCCTCAAAAGCCTTTCTCAACAATAAATGCCCTGGGGCGTTTATTCGAATAAATACGGTACATATATTTGTCAAATTGATTGTCAGATTCATTAGGATCTTTGTTAATTGTGTGCTGTTTTGTTTTCCTGTGCATGGGATTCCAATTTTACTTTTAACAATAAAAAAAAAAATTGAAAATAATATAATTTTCATTACAGTACAAAATATAAACTGGGGTAGTGGTTAACAATGTGTGCATTAAGACCAATGTTCTCAAAATGACAATCATCATTTCATTTATATACTTTTTCACAGGGAGGAAGGGGCCACAGGAAGCAGTATAATATTTAAACCTTTGACCTCAAATTTAAGAACCCAATTCACAACCAGTGTTCCTACTGCTCCAGTATTTAAAAAATCATGTAAGTCATTGTTGAGCCTTACAAAGACCATTAGAAAAAAATGCAATAATACTTTTGATTCAATTTTTTTTTTCCCAGGAAATGATCTTTCTGATAGAAGGTGCCAGTGAACGAGATGAAGACACCGTAAGCTCGTTGAGAGTACGTTGCTTGACGGAAGCCTTGCCCGAGACCAGATTCCAACGGTTGCTGCACAAGCACAAATTTGAAGAAGCTGAGAAATTTGCAAGACTTTTCAACCTGGATGTTGAAGTAAAGTGTTGGTCATTGTTTTTTACTAAATTGTCTCATGTTTAAGTTTTTAGGCAGTTATTGAAGGACGGTTGTGGACTCAAAAAACTTACGTGAACTTGTAATAAACATGTATCTGTTAAAGTAATTTTTGTTATCGTAAGGATAAAAATACAAATAATTATATAACTTTTTTTGTTGCATAACACAGCTTGTATTAAAGGTGAAAGCCACAACCTTACTTGAAAAAGTAGCCCCTTGGAATGCAACACTCCTTGAAGATGCCCAGGTGGTCTACGATGAACTTCTCAACTGTCTTGGCATGATCCCAGATGAAGCATTTGTTGTGCAGCAGTGTATTGAAGCTACTTTTCCATCCTTTGACGCCACTTACAGACTCTTAGATTATGCAAGAAATAGGGTAAGCAGTGTGCTCCCAATTGAAACATTTTTACGGGTAAATTTGTCCATCCAAGTTCAGCTGTGCTCGCGGTGTGAGGCGTTACCGCTTTTGAGTGGTGTTCAATGACTTGAGAAACAAACTCTGCATAACAGTCATAGCCAAGGCGTAGACTGGAATGATGTTGATTTATTGAAAGAAGGCCTAGACTACCTAGGACTAATCAGTGTTTTTTTACAAACACAAAATTTTTACTGGTTGACAGGTTATTTTTACCAAGTAAAATTGATGGCTAAAATGACTTCGGGAGAACACTGGGTCAAATACACATTCGGTTTAATTTTTGTATGTATGATAGCTCAGCAGTGTCGGATCCAGGGTGGCAAAAGGATAAATGAATTTTTTCTTGTGTATATACAGTAGGTAGAATGTGAATTCTTTTTTTATTTCCAGCTGAACAGCATAACAGGAACCATTGTATCTTCAGAAGATGAGAAAGCCTCTAAACCAATTTTGATGACAAAGGTAATTTAAAAATGTATTCTTAGATGTTTAGTTGACATATAACATTTATTGATACTAATATTAAGTTATTTAAGTTATTTCTGGCAATATAAAAATAAATATAAAAACTGTAAGCTTATATGCTACTTAAAAACATTAAATTATAAACACATACATTTTACTTCAGACATCCATTGTCCATATTAAACAAATAAATAAAACAAATACTGGTATTTTAATGTCATTGATTAATGTTATTGTATTGATATATGTTTATAGATCACAGAGGCATTGCATCGGCTCTGTACATTCAAAATAGCCTATGGGAGCGAGTCATTCAGGTAAAGTCAGGCCAAAGTACAATTTTGTTGTTCATCTTGAGTACTTCCTTCTGCTTTGTTCTTCAAAGATTTTCACTGCTTCCAACTTCTCCAGAATAGAGCTGCCCATTGTTTTTCTGAGCATGTAGATCTTATCTCGTCAATTCCCTTTTCTATCCACTTGTTTTGTTATGTGTTGAAAAAAATAACAAAATAAAAAAAGTGGATAGGAAAGGGAATTGACAAGATTTTATCTTGTCAATTCCATTTTTCTATCCACTTGTATCTTCAGAAGATGGAAAAAGCCTCTAAACCAATTTTGATGACAAAGGTAATTTGTCCCTCTCCCCCAACACATACTTTTCAGATTCCATCAATCTCCATCAGTCTCACAACCTAGAATTATCTTAGAATTATCTTTCTTACCAAGTTTTTGTTGCTGCTGCAACTTATCTTTGGAACTCCATCATGAAGAATAACAGGCCCAAAATTAACACCTCCCCCACCCACAAAAAATGACTCTGACTGCAGGTGACAGTCACTCGCCCCTCTAGCCATAAGTGTACAAATATTATTGAAGTTAATTTGTAAACACCTACCTGACTAAACCGAATAATTGCTTTTGTCCCTGAAATGAAATACCCCTTCAAATAAAGTAGAACATTCTGGCCCAGGGTGCCACATATGAACTGTCTCCATAACAATAATCTTCATTCCATAGAGATCCAACTGACCATGGAGAGGGTAGGAAAGGAGGGAAGGTTATCAAGTTATCTCACTCATACACCTCCATCATCACGATTGATTTGTGTAAATTTAGATTTCGTTTTTTATTAATTTTTCTTCTTAGTGGTGTTGGATGGGACAAGTTCAGAAAAGCTGATATTTTTGATCAGATACTAAAGCACCTAACAAAAGCTGAAATCCCAACAGCAGTCAAGCTTTGGACCCGGCATCAGGTAATAATTAATACAAACATGTAATGAAATTACAATGTAATATAATAATACTATCTTGTTATCTAATATTAAGCAATTAGAATAGTTGCATATCATACACTATGTGGAAATTATTATAAGAAGTTTGGATTAATGCAAGAAAAAAATTCCTGAGGGCCGATATAATTGCTTAAGTATTTTCAATAATTGGGCTCAATCACTACACGATCACCATCGCAATAGGAATTGAGGGCGGTATTTAAACTCGCATTCGTTGCCTGTGTAAAATGTGTGCAGCTGGGATCAACCCGGTTTCTTTCGTTCCATGTAAATGGAAAATGCACCTGGGATCACTCAGTAATTAACACATGTTATTCTGACCTTGGCAGTGTAAAGGGGGTATAACATTAGGAGTTGCTGTGATGATGTCACGATTTACTTATAATGTGAAATATCTAACATAAATATAAACATATTATTCCTTGCATATTACCAATACCATGAGAGAAAAAAAAACACTAGGGTGTATAGGCCTACCACTTGGCCTCATAGCATATTTGGTAGAGTATTTAAATGTTATTGTAGGTGATGAGTCTTGGGTTTGAATTTCCAACAGAGACATACCGGTACTCTTTTCTCAACAATTTATTATCATCTTTGATTACCACCAATAGAAGTGTTTATTTATACCAAAGTTAATGTTATGTGATAAACCTTATGTAAATTACTTGGAAGAAGATAGGTGACTGTTAAATCTTAAACTTAAGAGATTTTTATAGCATCGTCATTTAAGATGCCTCACAAATTACAGTACATTCCTCAAAGCAAATTCTGCCATTTACAGCTAGTACATATTCTACTTCTAGACTGCTTTAAAAAAATTGTTCTAATTGTGTTTATTATTGGTTTTTTGGAGCCATTAAAATACAATTGATATTTTTGTACTAGCAATAAATATACATAAAACACATTACAGTAATTACAAAAGAGAGAAAAGACTCTTTTTGAGTTACATTGTTTTTGTTTTATTTAATGCTGCTTTTTGGAAATATACATATCATATAGAAATTTTTAAGCTGCTAATGATTTAAAGTCACCCTTGGTTTAAAAAATGTATGTAATGATTTAAGATTATTAATTGTTATTGTCGTGATGGAATAATAGACAATAACTGGATTTGCGTCAGGAGAAACATGTATAGGTGTAATTTGGCCCTACCAGACGTGGAAATGTACCGAATACTCAGTACAGTTGAAAACAACTGCGAAAAAAAATTATTCCATCACGACAATAACAATTACTGTCATCACTGCAGTAACCCGCTGCTTACTTGGACTCGAATTCAACCCTGGCCATCAGGCGCAAGCTCGGTGGTCTAGAGGTATGATGCCAGGCTAGTGATCTGGAGATCGTGGGTTCGAATCCCACCCGAGAACAACTTGCGATTATTTTTCGCAGTTGTTTTCAACTGTACTGAGTATTCATATTCATATTCATATTCATTCATATTTATTTATTCACACAATGCATAAAGGTGGTAACAAGACATAAATAATAAAGATGCAAGCAAAATCGAATGCAATTGTGTCTGGAGAAGTCAAATAAGCCTAAATGGCTTTACGGCTGGCTCCACCAGAAAAAAAATGAAAAGTAATTTGTTCCATAATCAAAGACAAGACAAAACACGACGGAACGAACACAAGGGAAGAACGACAAAGGAGAAACGACAATGCTTTAAAAAAAAAAATAAATAACACATACATAGATTTGAACATTATAAAGGTAGACAAGTGAAAAGAAGATAAACTGGGATTGGATAGGATGACACAAATATGATTTAAATAAAGAAGATTTGTAGAGTTAAAGTCTGTAATTAGATATGAGGAACGATTTATATTCTGATTTAAAGGAATAACTACTTTTCGAATTTATTAATGATGTGCTGAGGGAGTTCCATAATAGGGATTCGGTACATCCATAATAAGTATTCGGTACATTTCCACGTCAGGTAGGGCAAAATTACACCTATACAGATTTAAGAATATGTCATGTAATGACAAATAGTTTGTGTGTGCTTATGTAGTCTTTTTGTATTTTTTTTATGTATCTTTTTTGTGTTGTCTTTAAATTAGTCTGACTTTGAGAGTACAATAGAAGAGGAACAGCTCAATGTCATGATGCTATCTATACCTGAAAACACCCCTTCGGCAGAGGTGATACCATGGTTACGAGAGGATCTCATTCCTTTTGTTCTCTACAAATTTCCTCAAGGACAGGTGAGTATATTTTTACAGGTTTTAAAATATTTTTCTATTACTGTATTTATTTCTATTGCCAATGTATAGTGATGGAAATTATGAATAGAAGAAACTGGTTAATTAATGTGTTTTTTTTTGTTTTTTTGTTTAGAAATGTATTGCCACATGGCTGCAAGAAAAAGCCATTAATATGGAAATTTCAGAAAAGGTGAGTTGACAGATTTTATGTTTCAATTTAATTTCTCAATTAGAATTGTATTTTTTATACTTATCATCATAAAAATTTTGATATATATCACTTTGTTTTTTTGAATAGGCTGGTTGGCCAGCAAATGCATTGGAAGTTGCAGATCTGTTCTTCTCGGCCAATCAAAATGGCTGTTTTATAGATGATGGTAGAGGTTTGTACACAGCTGCTCAATTCTCAACACAGGTGTGTTTATTATTTTTTTAAAGAAATATTAATGATGTTGTATGGTGGACATACATTAAAAATTTAATATTTATTATCTAATGTAGGGAGCGTGTGGTTTTGCTTAAGGTCTACTTCTTGTAGTGGTATTGTCATTGATGAATTATATACTATGCCATCCCAATACCAGTATCAGTTGCAAAAAAATGAAAATTGTCTTTTTAATATTTTTATTCGACTTTCTAATGCCAAAGTTATGAGTAAAAGTATTACGGCTTCTCTCTACTAAAGTATACAATACTGCCATTCTTATGCTAATTACTCGACAGTACGCTATTAATGGAATGGCATGTCCTCATATATCTTTAACCTTTCAGGTCTGCAATTTATCGTTGGGTGGATTTTCCAAAACCATCAAAGATAAAGAGGTAAATGGAAAAATACATTTTAGTTTTAATTAAACTATTATATTAATTTCATTATAAAATAATTAATCGTAATTTGTAATATTTATTTGAAAATGCTGCTGGTACTATAAGTTGAATAATACCTGTTTTTATCAAAGGGTGTGAACATGTCCGTAGAAGCACTAACACATTTGAAAGAGCTTGCTCAGAATCTACGTGAGTTGTGTAAACTTCACACAAAGTACCGTTGTAAACTTACACTACAGGATTATCTGAAGGTTAGTGTATTTACGTTGGATGTATTTGGATGTATGAGTGACTGTAATAAGCACATACATATATATTTAATTGTATTGGATTTATTTGATGGTGTGAGCGCCAAGGATAACCCATGGACGTCCGAAAGACTTATTTCCATTGGGGTCCACTGGAAGGCAATCCCCTACACTTTCGAAGAGTGTACTGCATTCTTTAACGTGCACATATGCCGTATTGCACATAGGACCAATGGATTAAATGTCAAATGTCAAGACGGTGCACGTTTTATACTTGAATTTCAACCCGTTAGCTGAAATACAAGTAGAGCGACGGATTGAATTGAACAAAGTACTAAACGATCTTCACAGTTCGGCATACACGCAGTGGCTACCACTGAGCTATCCTATGCTCTACTCTGGGGCTGGGAAAATTACAAGACCTTTTTTTTTGTTTAATAGGTTTTAAATCTTTAATCCCGAGAATTTATAGCAATATTCTTCATTATTTTCTTACTGCAGGAGACTACCAACAGCCTGGCGTATCGCATGCTTGACCGAGTAAAGGTGGCCAACCTTGTTCAGCACATGCTTGACACGGTTGTGCGACAGTACATGCGGGAAAACAACCTACCTGAAGATCAGATTCTTCTACAGTACATTGAGGTATAAAACTAACCTTAATTATAAATTACATGATGTTATTTGTAAGATTGTATCCATTGGGGTGCTTCTGGGGCTTAAACATTCTCCTTTTAAAAGCTAAAATCTGCAATCAATCAATTTAATTTTGTTTGTATTTTGTTCAGTAGATATTCAGATTCAGATTTATTCACACAGCACATAAAAGTGGAAGCACAACAATTAAATGATATAAGACTACACGTAAGTTTGTCTGGAGAAGCCAAGTAATAAGGGCTTTAAGCCTGTCTTCACCAGAGAAAAAATGTAAACTTTAAGCAATTTGTTCAAGGGTCACAGACAAGACAAATACTTTAATCTAAACTCTCATAATTAGACTTTGGGAGTGGAGTTGTTGGGACACTGGGATTAGAAACCAGCATCTTATCCGCCATATGAAAAACCAGTAGAAATAATGATTTTTGTTATGATTTCTGGTTGTTAGGACTTGATTGAACGTTATGGCAAGCAGTTCACTTACACATACGAGGCATTGTGGCTTGAGAAAGCTATTGCAGTGGTGGAATGCATCAGTGATGTTGAGGTAAGACAAAATGTGCATGGAATTGCTCTTTAATTAATTTTAAATAACTTTTAACATTAAATAACTTTATATTACTAAAAAAAAATAATTTTTTATAGTGATTTTGTTAATGAACTCTGTTATTGTATGTATTTATTTTCTATAGCTTAAGTGCACTGCAATATTTTTGCTGATGAACAGTGTATCATTTCCCTGGAATGATGCAATGAGCAGCCTGGTTCAGGTTGGCCTAGCTCTACAACACCCAAAGTAAGTTGTGTATTAGAAGTGCAATTTAAAGTTTGTCTATATGGCGATGGTGACAATGACATCTATGAAAATGATGGTGACAAGGATGACAACAAACTGTAGCATTGGTGAGGATGGGGACAGTGATGATAACTAACTACAAAGAAAATGGTGACAATGATGACATCTAACTATGAGAATGAAAATGCTGGTGACAATGATGACAATGAACTATAACAATGACAGCATTGTCACAGCATAGTGACAATGATGACAACTACAGTAACTATCATTTTCATTTCAAATTCAATCAAATTCTACTACAATGAAAATGGTGATAATAATGACAACTAATTATGGCAATGACAATGATGGTGACAGTGTTGATGTTGATGAGAATGATAAGGACATTGACAATGTAATTTTACTAATAACAATGATCTTCAAACTACAGTGCTATTAATAATGATCTTTTTTAAATTATATTTTTTAGGGTGAGCCAACTAAAAGAGAAGCACCTCCTACTAAAGCTGAAGGGAATGCTCATCAAATATGGCCTCAACAAATATGATGTCAACAACTCCGGCCAGGCTCAGGTACTGATTGAACAAAATGGATTAGAAGCTGGATTGGCCTACTAATTTTTTTATGCACTGCGTGTACTGTAGAATGCCGTATTTATTCGAATAAATGCTTCTTCGATTAAACACCTCGTCAAGAGCCTGATTTTGAATAGACGCCTCCCTCGAATAGACACCCCAAATAGTTCATTTTTTTTCCTCAGATAAAGGCCCCCCTCAAATGGTTGTAAACAAATTTAATGGAAGCAACATCATTCTCAACAACATTCTATTAATGTTCCACTCCAGTATAATTACATTTATTCTAACCTGGTTGGGATCGTCAATAAGTCTTTATGATCACGCAGTGACACATTTTGACGTTAATTTTGTGTTGTAGTTCCACATTTACATTACAGTGAAATTTAGGGGCATTTATTTGAGTATAAATACATATTCGTTTTACTCATAAGAAAATAAGCATCTCCCTCAAATATACACCTCTTTCAAATACACACCTCCTCAAAAACGCTACTTAAATTCTCAAAAAATCAAAACTTTATGACAATAATACTTTTTTTTGTCCTTATCATCAACAGTGGAAACAAACATTTGTGTGTTTTAAATGCCAGGTACATAAATGTATTTTATTATTTATTGTTTGTTTCTTTTTAGGATGTTGTAAATTTCATTCTACTGAAAGATACGGACACAGCGATAGAGGATGCTCTTGAGGTTGTCAAAGCGTATTATCACCTTAAAGAAGAGTTTGTGTACATGTTCCGACTACGATACCTGATAACCAATGACAGGGTAAGGCATACTTTGATTCATTTAGACCCATTGTGGAAGCGTGCGATGCAGCGCATAAGACGTTGGACTTTTAATCAGAAGGTTGGGGGTTTGAGACCGATGCTAGTCACACTGCTCGTGTCCTTGGGCAAGACACTTTATCTGCATTTGCCTCTCCTCACCCAGGAGTATGAATGGGTACCTGGTAGGAGGTGAATGGTTTGGAATGTAATTAGTAGTGCTGATTACAAGCATAACTAGGAATACTCCCCAGGAAGCGGGGGAGGTTGCACGTTGTGTATGATTGTTTCTGTATCTAATTACCATGGCAAAAAGCACCTTGAGTAGTTTTCTGAATATATGCGCTATATAAATCCTATAAAATAAATTTGAAAAGTATTTAAATTCATTTTTGAAACAATTTTTTGACAATAAAAATATATGAAATGGTCATTAATGAAAGAAACAATGTATGACATTTGGTTATAACCATAAAAAAGGAAAATATTTTTAAGATAAAAGTCACGCAGTATTATTTTTATGTTTGTTTACATTTAGATAAAGCAACTATTTATATTGAGGTAATTATATTGTGTGATTTATAAAAATAAGGCTATGTCTTTAACAAAAAAGGAAGAAAATACAAAGCCACAATGGTACTCTTATTTCAGGAGCTTTAGGGCTCCTGAAATATATTGTTTTTAGGGGGAGATTTTAGAACAACTGATTCTTTCAAAATTTATAAAAGAATTCTAAAAATATTAGAAATTATAACATACCTAGATCCCTGTTACTTGATTGGTGGATTTCGTATCACATGACATTGGTTATATACACCATTTCGTCACTCATAAAAATTAGGTTCCATCCATGCATTTTTAGTTTTGTCCCATTGCATGCTGCCACCTAATACAATGTTTTCATTGGTTGAAAGAAGATAGACTGTTCCATTATATTAAATTTTAATCTACCTTTTTTCAGATTGAAGAAGTTATTCCGTTACTAAAAACTTTGGAACCAGATATAGCCACACATTGTTGTAGAAAGATTTTAACTTGGACTTTGGTACGTCTTGACCAACCGCAAGAATATTTACTGGATGAAGAGGTTTGTCATTGTTGTCAGTGATCATTATATTTATGCAAATTTCATCTCCCCTGCAAAGTATACACCTATTGATGATGATAAAAGATATTATTACCATAATATTTTCCGATGGGGTTTTTCTTGGTGGTAGAGTGGTAAAGACACCAGACTAGTTACCTGAATGTTGTGGGTTCAAATCCCACCCAGCTCTGCTGGCACTACCGCTGATCCCACCCAATTCACTAGCAAGATTTTTTTCAAAAGTATTTCAGAATGTACTGAGCATTCAGTACTATAACACGTCAAGGTAAACATCGATTCGCATAATATTTTTATTATATAATTGGTTGTCATTACAGTATTTCTTTTTAATTTTCTTTCAAGGATAAGCGAGAACAAGTTTTAGTGACAGAAGCTTGTATAGAAACAGTAAATTACCTAATGACCTTTGACCTGGAACCAATAGAGTGTGAATATCTTGAGGAACTTGTCAAGAATCTAGTTAAAATTCTTGCCTTACAGGTAGATTTTTAATAGTGATTTACTAGTTTATAAATTGGTGAATCCTTAGTAATTTTTTTTTTTTTTTTTGAATATTATTAGTGATATCTGTGGATTTTTTTTTTTATATAATTGTGGAAACTGTTTTATATAAGATGAAATGGATCATTATTTTTTCATAATTATCATTTTATTTATTTGTACTTTAAGGTTGAATACCAAGTATTTATTTCAATGGAAAATTATCAGAATGAACAAATAAGAAGAGACGTTCTTACAAAACATGTTGTGAAGTTTTACATGGGGAATGAGACTGTTGCATCTATCAAAATGGTAAGGGAATGAATATGACAGATGATTGGGGGGTGTGGTTGGATCTATCAAAATGGTAAGGGAATGAATATGAGAGATGATTGGTGAGAGGGTGGTTGGATCTATCAAAATGGTAAGGGAATGAATATGACAGATGATTGGGGGGAGGGGTGTGGTTGGATCTATCAAAATGGTAAGGGAATGAATATGACAGGTGATTGGCGATTGGGTGGTTGGATCTATCAAAATGGTAAGGGAATGAATATGACAGGTGATTGGCGATTGGGTGGTTGGATCTATCAAAATGGTAAGGGAATGAATATGATAGATGATTGGGGGAGGGGTGTGGTTGAATCTATCAAAATGGTAAGGGAATGAATATGACAGGGATTGGCGATTGGGTGGTTGGATCTATCAAAATGGTAAGGTGATAAACATGACAGATGATTGGGCAAGGGCAGGGGTTGGTTAAATGATTTTGTGAGAGAAGAATAATATAAGAGGGGAAAGATGAGGAACAATTTAGGAGGTGTTTTAATTTCCTTTCATTAGTTCGATTTGAATTTGAATTTTTATCACTAATAACATCCACTTGGGATATTATCAGTAAATCTAAGATGCATGTGTGTTGTGCCTATGAATGTCTCAAAGATGCTTAGTAACATAGCACAGCCTACCTGACAATGCTGCTGCCTAATTGCAAAAAATTAATAATTTAAATGTGACAAAATAAAGAGGCATTCAGTGTAATACAAAAGCACATTATTGCAAGTACTTATACAGTAACTGGATGTAATTTAATAATTAAATGTTACAGTTTTTAAATTTTTTTTATTAGAGTAAATTTTCAGGTGAGAAAGAAGCATCATCTGGAGAAAGCTTAAGCTTCAATAAAATTCTCAGGTAAATGTTATAATACTTGTGTAAAATTAATTTTTTTTATAAAAAAAAAAATTACCATTTGAATTTAAATCAACCCAACAAAATCATTTTATTGGTTATTTATTTTATTGGATTCAAATAGTCATAATTTGTAAAACTACCTTTTCAGGTTAAGTGACCTACTGAAAGTTTCTAGGTCAGAGTTGAAAGGTCAACTAGCAATAAGAGGAGCTGAGAGTGGGGAGATTCAGTCTGTACTTCGCCTTTGCAGGTATGCACTTTCTTGGTTTTTTTTCCATCTCGGATTCCAACAAAAGTGGTCATTTGACATTGTTTCTAACATTAATTTTGTATATTTTACAATTGTGTGTCTGGTTTTATTTCCTTGATAAGTCATGTTATCCAATATCTAAACACTGTAATAGAGTATTCCTAGATTTACCATTTTTAATTAAGTTCATGACAATTAATTTACCAAACCAATCAAACCATCAATCAATTATTATTATATTAATTGTATTGTTAATTATTTTATTTCTAAATAGTGAACTTTCAGAATATTGTGTTGATGCCAAGGTGGCAAAATCTCTGTACATTATCTGTCACATACTCTGCAAACTGTTAGCCACCGAACACCAAGCTATCTTCGGCCCAGGAAAGGCGGGTATTCCAGATGATTTGCCGGTGGAGATACACAGACTGGCAAATATCGCCCTCACACATTGTGATGAAGGTAAATCGATATGTTTTATTTTTCAGTGGAAATAAGATAATTTTATGAACCAATGAATCATCTTGTTCTGTCTCTTTTTCTTTAGATCTGTTGCCAGATTGTTTGGTCCTTTGTAAACACACCTCTCTTGCAAAGGTGGTCTACAAGCAGTGTGAACACGGCCATTATGGTGTTTCTATCCAGGTAAACAAAATATTTTCTTCTATTGTCATAAATTTCCAGTGATTTATGTTGACTCTTTGGGAAACGACAGTAAGAAAAAAATCTAGTGTCATTATTTGTCTTTGGGAGTGATTTGAGAAAGAATTTGAACCCAGTACCTTAGGATTTAAAGGCAGGTTTCTTAACCACCACACCAGACTACAGTGCTACTCCAATTATTCATAAACTTTTTATATTAACGATTTGTCCACACTATCAGATTTTATGTAGCAAGCTTGTGTGATGTGGCCATACAGTATATGGGCATTATGAAGTCATATAATTACACTCAAATGGGTGCATATCACATTTGTCATATAAAGTTTAGTAGTGAGAACGAAGCTTTAGAACAATATTTTTTTGCCATTCATACAGAAATTGGCAGGATCGATGAAGACGGACCCATACACTCATTGGTCGTATAATAATTTCTTCAAAGAGGATGGACTAGTCCTTGATGCGAATTTTGCTGTTCCATTGACGCACAAGCTGACAATGGCCTCTCTTCCCAGAATCCTCCCTGATCTATGCTCATATCAGCAATCATCATTCATACATACAACTGTCAGAGGTAGGAACATTTTGTAGGGACTTATTAATATTTCTTGGACTTAAATGAGAAAAATACATTTAATACATAAGAAATAAATGTATTAACTGAAAAGTATCCCTAACATACTTGTTTTCAATGTGGATATTACCAAAGAGTATAGAATTGCTAGATGTCCAACTGCCCTGATTTTGTATGCACAAAATGAAACATTAAAAATGTATTACCACAAGGTAGGGGGCACACTATTAGGATGCGAAGTACAGATCAAACCTCCACCATTCGTTCAAATGACACAGCAGGCGATAGATGCTCTCTAGTTTGACAGTGGTAGTAATTTTTGAGATAGGATTGCATTCCAATGAAACCGCGAGAGTCAGACCACTTGCAGTATACTCTTTGTTAATACTACTAAATCATTGAGGTATTAGAATAGTAATAAGGACCTTTCGATTTCATGACACGGTAGAATCTAGGACGTAATGACGTCACTAACATGAGAACGTTAAGTCCTCCTCGTGTGGATTCTAGGATGCAATTTCACCAATTCTACATTGTGCAGAGAACATAGGACAGTCACGCACGAGTGAATCCATTAGAGTCACTCCATCGCGCAAATGGAAAACTCCCTAATATTAGCTTTCAATTAAAAATTCAAAACAACAGTATAATTCCCCACACATGTCACATGACAAGTGTAATTATCTTTATTTACACTACTTGTGTGAATTGCACAAATATGGTCAAAGCACATCCATATATGTGCATGATGATACCATTATACCCATATATGGGCAAATCACAGGTATTTGTGATTTTGATAGTGTCAACAGCTTTATGTGCTTTTCAGATGAAGATGCTCAAGGTCTGCTAAGATTGAGCCAGGCATCCATGAACCTTGTGGAGCACTTAAAGGAGAACAACATGTTTGAGCTTGCCTTCCACGTACTCATTGAAACATTGATGTCAGGGGTCATGTACATAGCTGTCAACACAAGTGGTTATGACATCACAGATCAGGTACCAATCACTTTATCACATGGAATTTGAAAATGATTTGATTGATTGGTGTCACTCAAGCACCTGTGTCCTGGATGGCTGAGTCACAATCAGTGGTGTACCAACACACAGATTCCCAGCTTGTGGCAAGGGTGTATCCCCATACTGCCATTGGGTGTTGAATTAAAGTAACATATTGTTTATGTTACTTTACACTCGCTGTGCATTTCCCTTGTGGCATTTTATCTGCAATGCTTCTCTGCACCTCCAGTATTAATAGATACCTGGTTGGGTTGCCTGCGTCTGCACTGATTACATCAGCAACATATAATATAAACAAATTTTGAAAACTTTAGATTTATTAATTTGTAGGGTTTGCTCAAGTGTATTGACAATGCTAAGAAGTCTGTGATCCAGCTTGGCACGGTTGGTCTGGAGATGATATCTGCTGTTGAATCCACACTACTCGAAAAGGTAAACATTCTGAAAACCAGACTGTAAAGTAAAGGCCTGTATAGGAAATATATTCTCTGTGCAATAATCAGGCCTAGAAATTTGTCCACGCATTTTAGAATATAAGGGCCGATTTCCCCCTACAAATTTTTCCGAAAATTTGGTTTTGACCTTAATATAAACAATGTATTATGCAGTAATTACGACTTCGCGCACGTATTTTCCTAGCGATTTCCCACACAAATTTGAGCTTGTTTTTGAGATATCCGATCAATTGAAGTAACTTTATAGTATGACCTGAAAATCTAAGATAAAACAATAATTTCCTTGTAAGCACTAAACTTTCTTTACCTTTTTCCGTTTGCTATTTTAAGTAAATGTCATAAATATGTTTTGACTTTATGCTAGATGTTTGGATGTCGATACGTGGACCTTTACTTAGCTCTTAGCTGTCTGTCTGTCCTCCCAAAACAATCCGCTCTCCTTAAGTTGAAGACCTTGACAGCAAATGCTGGACAGAGCTATAAGAAAGTTATGGTAAGTAAATTTATTTTCACTCAAATACACGTCCCTAATTGACTGTAAACATAACTAATGGAAGAACATCATTCTCAACACATTCTACTAGTAGAATTACATGTTTTCTAACCTGGTTAGGATCAGTAAAGTCTTTATGGTTACCCAAACACATTTTGACGATAGGTATGTATTGTAGTTCACGTTTACAGTGAAATCAAGGGGTGTTTATTTGAGTTTATTTACCTCATACATAGATTCTAGGCATCTGATTGGTTAAGAAGCGGGGCAATACGCCTCGTAGAATCTATGTATGAGGTATATAAAACAAGTATTGACTGCTCTACAGAAATTCAGTGGTGATGTGGAGACAGTAGCCTATCTTCCCTCGGGAAGATAGACTACTGTCTCCATGGGAAGATAGGCTACGGTCTCCACACCACCTCGGGGCAATAGATTTCACCATTCCCCTCATGAGCAGTCAATATTTGTATAATATACGTATCGATTTTACATCACAAAGAAATGAAAGCCGTCCTCGAATAAATGAATATACGTCTCACCCGAAAAATTCCCCTTTCCCCCTCAAAAAGCATTCTCAACAATAAATGACCCTGGGGTGTTCATTCAAATGAATATGGTATTTATTATTAGTTAAAAAGTAAAATAGAGAGGTATTACAAAGTTCTGCTAGTTTGTTTGAAGGACAGTGTAAATGGTGTCTTATTTAATATTTATTTAAATTTCAGGCAATTGCAAAGGTTGGTTGTGAATATGCAAAACTTAGTGGTGAGAACAAAGTGTTGGCATTGTGTCAAGAATTGGAGACCAATGCCACATGGGGCTATAGGTTGAGTAAATTGAAGGTGAGACCACATACAATGGTGCAAATAGCATGGTTGTTTTTTCTTAAACTACATTGATTTATTTATTTAGATTTTAAGTATCCATACATGGATGAACCCACATATACTTATTGCTTTCTGAAACTTACCTAGAAATAATTGGATTGTCAGCCTTAGTCCAACTTACAGATACATTCTACATATTCATCCTCATTTTCTTTTCACTGTTGAATGTAAAATACTTACCTAAGTTACTGGCATATATTAGTTCCTACAGGTATCTTGCTTAGTGCAATATAATTAGAAAATAAATTTATTGTAAGTTATCATTTTATTAATTTCAGATATCATTCAAAGATGCCTTCACAAGCAAAGAAGCATCAGACAAGATGGATGTACTCCCACTTCTTATTGACAATCCAGGTGTTGACATCAACATGATTAAAGAGTACTGCAGGTGTGTTCTTTGTTCCTACTATTTTATGTCTGAATTTATTTTTATCTCTAATGATTTTATTGCCAGTTTTATGGCTGTTATATATGTGTTGTTATTTCAAATAAAATTATTTTGATTCAAATAAAGTTATTAATACAATGGTAATTCCTCATTTGTTTATTATGTCCCACAATGCAGTGCTTTTAATTTGGAGGAAGATGACACCTTGTTGATGTACCTTGAGGCAGTACTACTTTCACCTTCTACCTCATCAAAACCATTTGATGAAGTGCTTGTAACAAATCTGACAATGGAGATAAATAATCAAATTCTCTTAGTAAATAGACTCTTTAAAGTCCTGAGAAAGGTATGTGGCTACTATTTTCTGCTGTTATTTATTTACTCCAAATTGTATGCATACATGTTTTTAAAAATTTAAATTTTGTAAAAAAAAAAATCCTTTTATATTCTCTCACAGATTGAATCTTATGATTATAACCGTTTGACCTTTGTCCTACGTATCATCCTAAGCAAAGGTTATGTTGATCATCCTGAAATGCCAACAGCTAAACTGGTAAAAACTCTTCACTGCCTTTCGAATTGTTCTTATTATTTGTAAATCTATTAATATTGCATAGTTTTATCATTTGGGATGGGACATTTAGATTTTGGTGATGAATCTTGGGCTATAAAAAAGGTTAAAACTGTTTAGCCAAAGCAATATAGCTATTTAGTGAGAGCCTGTTCAACTAAACTGGTGGTAGCCACTCTGTGTGCACAGAACCGTAGCGATACTTTGGTCCTCAGTTCAATTCCATCGACTGCTGCTTTTGTGTTTCTGGAGGGCTGAGACATAACCAGTGCTAGCAGGAATACCAAAATACAGATCACCAGCTTGTGGCAAAGGCATATCCCATACTGCCAGTTAGCCCTATCCTAAAGGACTTTAATGCTCATTGACCTGTACCTGTAGTACCAATTGACTATATTTCCCAGCATGCATTGTGGTAAACCATAATGATGTCATTAAGTTATTATTCATTTAAGGGTCTTCAACTGCTTGATTACTTGGTGATGTACACCCGCTGTAAGCCACCTGGTCCATTTGAGGTGGAGTTCCGGTGTAATACGGAAGAAGACAAGGTAAAGGTGATCAAGGGAGCTCCTTGAATATTTCTTTCGGCTTTGAATAAAATTTATTATTAGAGTATTTTTATCGCAAGTTACATCTGTTTAAATTGGTAACAAGTAAGGCACTCCCCCATCTTTAAAAACAAAAACTTGTTTTTCTTTTGTTTGTCAGGGAACAGAGACACAAAACATACTTTTATTTAGATTAAAAATTAAAATTTCCCCAATGGGGGTGAATAAATAAATTGATTTGTTGATTATAAAAGAGATTTGAATGGGGGAAAGGAAATGAGGTCAGATACAAGAAGACATCAGGACAACTTATTAACTGCCTGTATAACATCATCTCAATCCAATTTTTCTCCAAAAAAAAATGTAATTATATTTCTGTTGGGCAACTTCAATAAGCTTTCTTTCTGTTTGTTTAATTCAGCTGGTTGTTACTGCGGAGAGTCTATCACCGCTGTCGTCCGAGCGTTTACCTTATCATCCTCTTGTCAGTGGTAGCTATTGGAAAATATTAGGTAAGCCTAAATACAAGTTGTGCTTGTCTTTAGTTTGTATACACTGAAATGACACATGTAGCTTGGGTAGTGGAGCTGTATCTTGGTGGTTAAGATGCTTGCCTTCCAGTCCCAGGGTCTTGAGTTCAAATCCTACAATGTTGATGGAGTGGAGCTGTAGCTTGGTGGTTAAGATGCTTGCCTTCCAATCCCAGGGTCCTGGGTTCAAATCGTACAATGTTGATAGAGTGGAGCTGTAGCTTGGTGGTTAAGGTGCTTGCCTTCAAGTCCCAGGGTCTTGGGTTCAAATCCTACAATGTTGATGGAGTGGAGCTGTAGCTTGGTGGTTAAGATGCTTGCCTTCCAATCCCAGGGTCCTGGGTTCAAATCCTACAATGTTGATGGAGTGGAGCTCTAGCTTGGTGGTTAAGATGCTTGCCTTCCAATCCCAGGGTCCTGGGTTCAAATCCTGCAATGTTGATGGAGTGGAGCTGTAGCTTGTGGTTAAGATGCTCATCTTCCAATCCCAGGTCCCAGGTCCTTAAAAGCATAGGATTAAAAATAATATCTGCTAAAGGTACCAAAGCCTCGTAATGAGACATAGGTTTATGATAAACCTATTCTTTTGATTTTGTTTATTTAATAGGGCCACTAAATATGAGCTAAGTTGGAAAGGTCACCCTCTATAGATATAATGTTAACAACCAACAACATGTGCAAAGGTTCCAAGTCTCCCTTGAGTCTGCGAAATTAAGACTGCATTCATGTCCTGATGTGTTTACTACTGTATTATCAGTTGTCTTCTCATTTAACCAATTTCGCGGAAGTGACTTATACAAACTTGTGACCCCTGAGAGTATGAATCCATTTTCCAAATGATGAGCAATTTTCACGTAAAAGTGTCAACTTATTGTTTACCAAAATCTCTTTTTTCCTGTTGTCTGACAGCTCGGGAATTGAATGAAGAAACGGTTCCAAAGCTTACACCAATTGCTCAACTTCTGAATGTGAGTATAATTATCCAGGTGTTATTAGAATATACAGCCATTACACTATGTAAGCCGAGGTCTATGTTTCTGGTTTTTTTATTCACTTTCTGATGTTAAATGCCTTTTTAATCTAGGTCTGCAATTAATTATTCTTCTTCTTTGTCTAACTGAGCCATCATTTTATATGAATACAGTGATAGTAATAATACGAAAAACTCTTCTAGGAATCATCTTATACCAGTATATTGTCCCGTCGCTAAACTTAGATTGAGCGATACACTTGCGAGGTCATAAGTCATCAAATCTGGTTGAGAGGTCTATTTAAGAAACGCACAAGATTTGTAATTTCGAAAATGGGATATTATCGTACTATCAGTTCTCAAATTACATAAAATTGGTAAACATCTTGAATAAAATGATAATAGTATGAAATGTTAAGTGCATAGAATTTTAAGATATGCGCTATATATGAATATAATATTAACTTGACCTTTGACATGCATTAATTAAATTACAGCTTAACATGGATGAGCTTTACGTCACTGCAATCCAGAACGTTTTGAAAAAGCACAAGGAACCATACAGCGCCCTCTATGCAAGCAAAAGTAACACGGGAAAACTAAACATGAAGGCACTGGAAGGTATCAAGACTTTGTTGATGAGCATCACCGACCCTCCTATGGCTGTAGCGTCAGCACGACTTGTAGCGCAGGAGTTACCACAAGGTATGAAAGAATGCAACAATGCATAATATTTAAGCTTGTGCCGCAGCGTGTAAAGTGTTGGTGTTAAATCGTGAGATCAGGAGTGACCCTGCTACAACTGTTCCAGTCATTTAATAACGCAACTAGAATCGATTATACACGATTATTCGCTAAAGGAAGCTACATTTAAAAACCAACTGTGTAGCTCCTGTGATTCATACAAATGAACAAAGCTCTTCTAGAGGGCAGTACATTGATTTACTCATGATACATTTAAAAATAGACCCTTCTGTGGCTGTAGCATCCAGTACGATTTGCAGCACAGTGAGTTACCACAAGGTATGAGAGAATCATTATTATAAGGATACTACAGAGTAACTCCAATGCATTCAATGTTTCAAAGACGTAGAGTTGTGTATCAATTCTCAGCAAAATGGCTTCCATAAATTCAGTCAAAAACAAAATACGCCTAAGCACAATTTTCAATGGCGCCCTCAATTTGATATGAAAGTTTTGGATACAGCTAGTTGACTCATATGTTATGCTTGAGCCTTACTGTGTAATAAACTGATTTTCCTAGTGTACTATATACATAATTAATCATTTTATTGTTAAATCTGTTATTCTTCTTGGCTAATGTAGATTAATAATTTATGAATATTATTAATATTGTTGATTAATTAATAAGAAATCAATCATTATACTTGACTTGAAAGTGGCGCTTTTCCTATGGCAGCCATTTTGTTGACTACCGATACACAACATGGCTTCGTTGCCTAGTTAGCACTCTAGTTGTATAAGTCTATGGAGAGAATGCAAAGATACATAACATTATAGCCCTCCAGAGAGCAGAACATTGATTTGCTATTTCATTTGTCATTGAAATATTAACATTTAAAAATATAACATATTAGGTTTTTTTTTAATTGAGATTCAATATTTTGACTCTCATTTTTTCATCTTCATGAATAAGACCCTATAATAAATTTATTAGAATTCCATAGTAATAAAGATTACTGTACTTACAATATTTTATGTTTGACCCTGAGAATCCAGAAAATACATGAATAACACTTTGTCATTATTTACATCAGGTCCAGAAAAGGTTCTTGCACTCCGTTTCTGTGTACTGCTTGCGTTAAGATGGAAGGAAAGCTGTGCTGATAAGGTGTTTGTTCTTTTACTTTTAAAAAACAGATTTGTAAATGTATATATCATCTTTAATAAGTTCTGCTTTTGTATAGCATAAGGTGCAGTAATATTCATGTTAAACAATTTGTGCTGTGTCCAAAATACTCATTTTTATTACACACCATCTCAATTTCAGTACACACCATCTAAACTTCTACAAAATTAATTATCTCCTCAGACTCCAGAGAAAGAGAAGTCCACCTCAATGCATAAGAAGCTAGCTGAGGTCCATAGCTGCCTAGCCACCGAGCAAGTCCTACAAAAGTATGGCCTAGCAGATAAAGAGTACCAGACAATGGTGCATACGCCAGCTAGGCTAATCTTCAAACTGTATGAGCATCCCATGATTGAGAAGAAAATGGCTGGAGAATTAGAAGGCTTGCCAGGTAAATGATAATGTACATGAAAATTATCCTGTATATGTATGTAAAGTAATAATTATTATTAATAATAAATTTTGCTCAAAGAATTTTGAGTATTTTATGAACTATAATTTCAGACATTCACAAAGCAGTCGATGAGATTGCGAAAATTAACAACAGCAACATCAACAAGATTCGACATACGTTGACAGAGAAATGGCTCCTGTATACGCCTACCAAACAGTTGGAGGACGAAACGGTGAGAAAGACAATTAATCCAACGTTGGTGCATATATGTGGATTGAGAGTACATGAATCTGCTTGATGTCATCTCTATCACCATGTCTGTCATCATCATCATCATCATCGTACTGTACTGTATGTTTGTAATCATTATTATTTCGATATGAATTTGCGTCAGGAAAATACCATAGGAGTGATGTTTTGCCCTACCTGACGTGTGATCGTACCAAATGTTCTGTACGTTCCCAAATACTGTTCTTGTGAAAAGAAATGTGCAAGTGACTCGGGTGGAAATCGAACCCACGACCTCCAGATAGCTAGCCTGGTACCATAACCACTAGACTACTAAGCTTGCACTTAGTAGCTAGTGTTGAATCCGATCCCCTTGTAGCAGCGGGTACTGCAAATGCTATTTAAATGTGAGTTTACGTCAGGATAATATCATGGGATTGATGTTTGGCCTATTAGTTAAGCTCAAAATTTCCTCTTGTATATATTTATTGCATTGTATTCATTGTTATTGTGTGTTTGGCAGATAATTGTAATCATGATATGTTATTATTTGTTTGTATGGCACTATCTTCTATTTTTTTTTCCTACAGATTAATTTCTCCTTTAATTCTTTCAACCTCATCAAAGAAGTTAAAATCAGTGAAGAGGAGAGAAGTTTAAGAAGGTTTGATAAGAGAGAAATGAATTTATTTATTATATTTATTTATTTATTATATTTATTTATTTATTTATTTTGTTGATTGAAATCTCCCCAAACAAGGGGTTATTTACTACTATTTATATGCTATCAAATGCTTGCACCTACTGCCTGAACCCCTTCACAGCCTGTCAACAATTTATTTATAATGTAATATAAATAATATATATATAATATAATGAGTGAATGTTAATAAGTTACAAAATTATTGTACCTGTAGTGATAACTGTATAAATCTGTTTGAATCATTTAAAATTTTTGTCATGAAGGAGTTTATAATTATACAAGTAGATGTCTTCCAAGGTGGAACAAACCATTATTTGTTGTGGAGACAATGGTACAATTGATTCATTAAATAATATTTTCTCTTTCAATTTTTCACAGAGTGATGTATATTCTGCAGTACAGTCAGATGGAGAACAGCGCCCTCTTTCTTCTTTCCTATGCTTTTAAGGTAATTATTATAAAGTCTATTAAGGTCTGGGGTTTTGAAGCTTCGCTGCACATGTTGTCTCTCTCCACTCGATAGTACATGTAGGAATGCCAATGTGGTTATTAGCGGCAACTAACATACAATATTTCAATCTTTCTGGATAAGAACTTAAAATGGAGGGCCTGTGTACACATCTGACTTGTGTAATAATAATAATAATAATAATAATAAAGATTTATAAAGCGCACATCTCCACCAAAGGTGCTCAAGGCGCATAGACAATTAAACCAACAAAATCCAAATAATTCCCAGAAGAATTTTCAGCAAAATCGAAATACCAATTATCCCATCGAGGCAATGTTGCTAACCATATAAGTATACGCAGATACCCAAAGGCAGTATGTTGAGCATCAGCACTTTCCACCCTGGGATAAGCCCAGGGCTCCACTACCGTGCACTGCAACAGGAGCTGCATTGCGTCGACAGATAAAAGTGATATCATGTGTTTAGTTTTTTTTTAATTTTTAAAAATATTTTGTTTTTGTGAGTAATATAAATTCAACAGAGAAACATCAAGGTAGTCTATACGCCTCGGTGAAAATCCTAAATAATTCCAGGAAAATTTTAAGCAGAATCCGCATACCAAATTATCCCATCGAGTGTGCACTTTAAAGATCCAACATGGGATTTTTCAAAAGAGTAGTGGTTTCAATGATGCTATGTTTCATTTCAGCCCCTGTCAATGTCGAATTAATATGGACTTGAAGCTACCATAACCACTTCTTTACGATGGCTAGGTAGTCACAGACCTCACCCATATGTAATTCAGCAATGACGCTGCGAGTTGTGGCTTATTCTCCTTTTAACCTTTTTAATATATACATACTAATTCAATGACCAGTTAATTTTCATAGATATTTTTGATTGGTTTATTTCTTAGGAATCGTCTGCCAAGGTGAGCTTTGCTTGTCGTGTTCGTGCCCTACGCTGTCTGTTCAGTTTAATCAACCGAGATGAGATAGAGAAGGTTTCATTAAAACCTGTTGATGACATTAGGTACTTGAACTTAGTATTGATAAATAGAGCTCTCCCTCTAATTATAGACCACTCCATTTAAAGACCACTTTTCTGTGGTCCCAAATTAACAAATGTCATTTATCTTTATTATTCTAATTAGAGACCATAGCTGCCAAAGACCATGGAAACCCCAGTCCCAAGAGTGGTTTTTAATTGGAGGGGGGCCTGTATTAAGAATACTTTTAATTTTAATTTGTTATTTGATATTGTAATCTACAGAGCATTACTATTCTGATGGTGTTTTCGTCAGTAGATTTAATAGTAATAATATTTGCCCTACCTGACATGTTATCATACTGAATGCTCAGTTTGTTCCAAAATGTTCGCAAGTAATTTGGTTGGGAATCATACCTACGACTTCCAGATAATTAGCCAGGTAGGACAAATCATCATTCCAAGCAGGAATGATCATGTGACAATTATTATTGATATATTTATTATTGTTATTGTTAATTTTATTATTTTGTTCCTATTACTTTCATTGTGTGCTGTTGGTATTACAGTATTATTACTTTTATTAAAGTTCACCCTCCAATTCGAAGATTGTTTTTTGGTTCTTTTAATAAGTGTTCTCGAATTTGAGGGGTCAACAAATTAGAGGTGTCTCAAATTGGAGGGTGCATTGTACCTTTGTATTTTTGTGTAAATTCTTATTTGTTTCTGAATATTTTCTTATGTTTTATTCTTTCCAGAGAATACATGCAGAATCTGTTATATCTAAATGATCTGCAGTCAATAAATGCTGGTTTGAACATGTCGTCATTCATCTCCTCCAACAAAGACGGTCTAGTCCGCGGCTTATGGCGTAACCATGCCCACGAACCAAAGGCACTGCGCTTGATATCCGATCTCTGCTTCGACTATGAAATCTACGACCCCAACCTCTGGAATAGTATTTTGCAACAGCTGTATAAATTCAGTATGGTATGTAAATTAATGTTAATTATGGGTTGAAATTTTGTGACAGCACATGTTTTCACAACCTAAAAAAAAAACCATCTCCACTCCATAAGCCTTATAATGAGTGCAGTTACCCAACCTCGAGGTCTGGTATCAATCCCTCATTGTGCATTTCCCTTGTGAACTTGAGCAAGGCTTTGCTTCTCTCCACACTGGAGTATGATTGGATACGTGGTAGAGTTAGAATGCCAAACTGATTTGCTGCTGCTACGTTATTGAATACTCCACCGGGAAGCTGAGTTTTGTGTTCCACAGGTGTTCAATCCAATGACTGGGTTAATAATAATCTGAAACGCAGAGAACTTACCATAATAAGGACCTTTCGATTGCACGACGACGGCAGGACGTAGAATGTAATGACGTCACTAAAAGTCATCTGCGCATACGAGAATGTTAAGGTCACCTCGTCAAGCAGATTCTGGAATGCAATCTGGCCAAATCTACGTATGCAGAGAATGTAGGACGCCAGGTAGGATGGTCACGCATGAGTGATTCCGTTCTAGCGTCGTGTCGTCGCACAAATCCAAAGCTCCGTAATATGCAATATAAGTTTACCATTATTATTATTTAAGAGAATATCACCAATGTACCAATGAAGCTGACCTTCTAAAATAAGCTGGAAAGGTCACCATCTATAAATACAGTTTTTTTGGTTTTTTTAATGTTTACTTTAAATTGTTTTATAATTTATAGCACTATATTTATTTGTTCTGTCTTTATTAATGCCTGTAGTTGGACTACTTGCAACATGTGTTGGTAACTTTGTCAGCAATCCCTTGCTTGTGGCAGATTCGATGTTTACCCCAGATGTGGAGGAGCATTATCACAAGACCATTCTCAACAGGTAAATTGAATAATTTGCATTGTTTTCCCCAGACACATGGGTTTAAATAGCTTGGAGGTTAAAATCCCTTTTGTGTGCATGTGCTGTTCTACACATGGGATCAACCGGCTTTAAATTCTATCCAAAGGGTATAAAGCCAAGTGAAACTCAAATGAAATTGTAACTATATGTAAAAATAAAAGTCTGTATACTTGTCAATGTGAATGCTACAAAAGTGGTGTGTTTAAATCTTAAGTTGTGTTTCTGTGAAACAAGGGGCAGCTGATGATTTATGTCAACTTCTGTATTATTTGTTTTATTATACAAAAAAATAAATCACTAATTATGACTCATAAACTCAAAAAACTTCTACATTTTAGTTTCTCCACCTCTGACAGCAGAGCAGGAGCTGGCATGCCATCAGGCCTATGTTTTGCTACAAAGGTAAGAGGTCAAACTTATCTTTTTCCTTCATTGCTCTCATCTTCCCCCACTCCTAGCTATTGCATTGTGTCGTTATAGAAGTATAACTTATTAATATTATTATTATTGTTGTAACACATTTACTTAATTTCCTCTGTAATGCACAGTGAAAACAAACCAACATACAGTAATTATGATAGGAGGGCTGTTAAAGCTGGGCTGCTTTGGTTTGGAGGGTCTATTGATGCTTGGGAGAGGATGTAAATGCTGATGAGAGAGGTTGATGGTAGGATGGTGGATTAATACTATGGATGATGGGTTGATGAAAGTAAGGTGGTGTGATACTGGGAAGGGGTTGATTTTCAAGGGAGAATGTTGATGCTGGGGGGACAGTGTTGAAAATGTGGAAAGTTGTTGATCATTTATAGGTGTGTTGATGATACGGAGATATGTTAATAATGAGGAGAGGATTTAATACTGAGCAGGTGTTAAGAGAGAAGCCTAGTTTAATGTTTCACCTGTCATTGGTCTTTCCATAGGTGTCCTCTGCTGTTGGATATGGACCAGTTAAACTTCTCACGTCAGTTCCTACAGGTTGAGATGTATGCTCATGGCCTTGGTTGTTTGCTGCTGATTCCGCAAACGGAGAAACGGAATAAACAACTACAAGTAAGCGCCCTCTACTCATATCCATAAATCCTGTTTGCTGCTCCCAATTTCTTAACAAATAATAATGATGATCATCATCATATTGATTTAGCTATAGTCATAATAATAATAATAATAATAATAATGATTTAATGATAATGGTAAACATGTGGAAATGAAATAACTGTGTACAGGACACATCAAAACACATCAAAATAAGACCACATGTCTTGGATAAAAGGTAAACAGATAAGTACTGTAGTACTTTTTTCCAGCTTGGGATGGCCTTTGTCCTGCAGTGGGCCGATAACGGCAAAAGTGATGATGATTTGCTTAAACATTCCTCTTGTTGTCAACCTTCTAGTTTTTTTATGATCAATTTTTCGTAATTACTTGCATCTTTACCATTCAGAGTATGCTGAGATCTAAATGTCATGTGACCATATTAGATCAGGTGAAAGCCTACCAGGTGAACAAGAAGGTGCTGCCACAGGCTCAGCAGGTAAGTTTAAGTCAGCATTCTTATAGTTAAACACAAGGTTGTTCTCACAGTCTATAACCAAGCCAAGTGGCCGAGCGAAAGGCAGGGGTGCCGCTAACTACGGTGGTGCTGGTTCGAGTCGCTCCTTGTCCAGGGTTCAGTTGGTAGAAACAAGTATTTTCGGTTAAGGACTTAAAATAGAGGTCCAGCTTACACTTCTGACTCATGTGCGATTTAAAGAAACCTTTGCAGCTTTCAAAAGAGTAGAAGGGTTACCCCGATGCTATGCTTCATTTCAATCCGTCATTATGGAAGCTACTATGAGTGCCTCTATACGATGGCTGGTGGCTACGGACCACGCCCATATGCAATTCAGTGCAATGGTGCTGCGAGTTATGGATTGTTCTCCTACCTTTACCTTTACATTTTTGACAACTCTCTAAGCATCATATAATTAAGACATTAAATATCTCATTAAATATGCAATGTTGTGTACTATGCAAGACTTTCAGAAAAATGTGAGTAACTCAGCTGACTTTTGGTGGCGGGAAGAATCAAAGACCTGCTATAATTAAGCATGCAGTGTTGACAAATTTCCTTTTGATACCTACAGATTATAAGAAATGGGTATAAGCCAACCCAGAAAATTTCACCAAGTTTGTGTTCAAAAGGGAGCAAATGATTATCAGTACTAGTACTGTAGTTCTATATTGGTTGTCTTTCAGATTCAATCTGCTGTGTTTATTAACGTGGATGAAGAAGGCATGTATGACGATCTAGCCAACTCCAGTCACTACCAATCAATGGCTTTGTTTCTCATTAATAATCAGAGAATGGAGAAAGTTACCAAATATTTACTTCAAAATGACAGGTAGGTAATAGCTACACTCACTCAAGTAAAACCCCACTTCATCCACCGTAAATTCAAAACAATATGTTGAGTACTACCACATAATTCCATATTATTATGAATTAACATGAATTAAGGTGTGTTCATATTCATATTAAGTGTTCCTTTATTATTATACAGTATATAAAATTAAAAATAATAAATGTGAATGTAAAATAATTCCATTGATGTTTTAATTCATCCAGGATGGACGATGCCACTCAGCTTGTCAGCAATTATCTTCGGCGTCATCCAAACGCAGATGTAGCAAAGCAAACACAGAATCACTCTCACCTACAGAAACTAAAGGTATTAGTAAAGTTCATCATTTTCACTGTCAACAACAAATTGTCCTTTGCTTATGTCTCAGTTGCAATCTCTTCAGCATCCAGTTGTATGTGCCAAGGAAAATGTGTATTGTAGTCCATTCTTTTGTTGAAGTCAGAGTTTGTTCCCCCATGGAGAGAGTCAACATTGGTTTTGTTTTGCCAGTTTGTCCCTTGTTTAATTTTGATTTAATATCTGGCTGTAAAAGAACACTATATTCCTTGGAATGTTTCTGTGTTATTTACTATATATATCCCCTTTAATATTATTTATTTATCCAATTTTTAATTTTTTTAAAATTTATAATAATATCACACTCACAATCCATCACACACATATTATGAGTAAACATAGAAAAGAAAACATTTACGCATGAAAAAGTTTACCGATGACCAAGAACTGTATGTTTGCAGAAAATTGTTGATTATGGCATTTAGTGTATTTTTTGGCAATTCATTACAAAAACAAATTATTTCAGGTTTTCCTCGAGTCTCATAATCTTGAAGGTTATGCTGCCAAAGTTGATGCTAGACTGAAGAAACAGAAGCTCGAGAATGGATTGTAAAAAAGCGAAGCTCATTTAAGGAAGGGGAAGGTGAGGGGTAAGGAGAAGTTGAGGGATAATCTGGAAAAAGAAAGGACAGGGGAAGCAGAGAATATCTTGACATTCAGGGATCTATATTGGTTCAAATATTTGTAAGAATGTTGATGTTTACTCTTAACCTCATGTATTTGTAATATAAAAAAATTACATTTTTCTAGTACAATAATTCCAGAACATCACAACAAAATACTATAATAATTATTATATACAAATTTATTTCTGTACAAAATAAAATATGTTACAATAGCAATCAGAACTATATTTGTATGTTATTAACAAATACTTTACATGAAAACAAAAATTATAAAAATTTATTTTTTGTTGTAGAAAGTATGTCCTAGCACACTTTCATCGGCTATTCATAAATAATTCAGGCACATCGTAGAAAGGGAGATTCATACGAGCTTGGTCTTATAATATAAATTTTTGATCAAAAATATTATGTAAAATTATTGCTTCTTGGTTTTTACACTTTGGGCTACTGTAGGTAACAGAGTAATTGATAAGCTTTGGATAAAATAGTTTCCATCATCTATGGATGCTACTATTTCAATCTTGTTATAATCCCTAGAATTTACTCTTGTTAACATATTCAGGTGTTTATTAAAGCACACTGTAGTATATATGGGTGTACAGTTAAACATGTCTGAAGTCAACTTTGCCAAACATGAATAATTTCTAAGTCGATCTTACTGTGTTTTCTAATAATTAACGCTCTGTAAGGTTTTATCTAAGTCTAACAACTTTTCAGTTCCATTTTGGATTACACTTTAGGCAAATTCAACTGTATTCATCTGAACATCTCATCT
Organism: Anneissia japonica; assembly: GCF_011630105.1. NCBI lineage: Eukaryota > Metazoa > Echinodermata > Crinoidea > Comatulida > Comatulidae > Anneissia > Anneissia japonica. The sequence goes on along the minus strand of NW_022722535.1, from coordinate 94,199 downwards.
CCATGTTTGATCAAAAACATTATTTTAAACTATAGATGCTTTGGGTGTGTTTACACAATGGGCTATATAATAAATTATTGATAAGCTTTGGCATATATAAGGTCTATGGATGTTGTAATTGTATTCCTCTTTTTCCTACTTAAAACTTAGATGGCAACAGTTCTTTTTTATCGTTGTTTGTTTATTGAATTACCAAGATAAGGATTAAAAACTGCGCCACGAGAAACTGTTTAGCCTGCTGGACACAGAAATCAATGCTGTGCTGAAGAGCAGCTCTTCGGCAAGATAAAGAAATTTGTCTTTTTATGGCACCGCAGAAACTGGTTTTGTTTTCAATTTGATTATTGAAAGACTACCGATAGCCATGTACAATCTTATCTATACTGTAAATTAAACCCTGTGTAAATATGTAGTGCGTACACCATAGAAAGTTAATGATAAAGATATGCTTCTATTAAGGATACAAGGCAAAGTTCAGATGATACAGGATGTATTTAAGGTCACAAGGTCAGATTTATTTACTTATTCTTGTAATAGAGAACGTATTAAGACAATGCTATTGTTCTCCCACACAGTCCAGTTATGCATTATAAAGTTTCATAATAAGGTTTAGAAATGATGTTAGTCAAAAAAAAAAATCCATGACAAGATTTGAACCCAAGACCCTGAGATCAGAAGGCAAATACCTTAGCTATTTTTTATAAAAGTTGTAGCTCGGTATAATGCTGCCAATATTCACAGGTACCAAAATATGTAGTGATAATCCTAAATAAAATAAACATAAATATATTTTTATATTGATGCTTTTTTTTTTGTATTATAGAAATTTGAACAGTGCATTCCTTCACTCACACCCCCAATGTACACCCCTCGAATGTCACATGACATTGCATGTGGTACTTTTACTAATTGACCCAGTCTCACTGACTGTGCTGCCAACGTTCTGATCACCAATCACACTACTAGAGCCTTCAGATGACCCCCTGCTGTTTGAAGTACTTGGCTCCAACCCACTGCCCAGTCTGGAGATATTATGAGCAGTTCCACTCCGAGATCCTCTGCCACCGTCGGAGGACGATGACCTATCGATACTTTTCCTTCGCAACTGAGCTTGTTGATTGATGCTCAGTAATCCGTCGTCATTCAAGCGGTTCAACGTGATGTGTTTGTGGACTGACTTGTATCGGTCTTGGTCTTTAGGTTGTGTTGGGTTCCGTTGGGTTAGCTGACCAAGTGCAACGGCTAGTTGGGTTTCAAGATGTTTGATTTTTTGATCAGATTTTCTTTTCTCAGACTGTAGAAAATTTAACTGCAACAAGACGATAAAAATATTTGCAATGTCAATTACTATGGAATCCATTTTGAAGTGAAATCACAGGTGCATTATGGGTAATAAATACAAATGTCATATGACACATTAATTACCTCTTCAGTAAGATTATCCAACTTTTCTGTGGTTAAATCCAGATTTTGCTTCGTTGATTTGAGGTCTCCCTGCGTCCTTCTCAAGTTTGCTTTTATGATGTAATCCTCTTCAAGAGATTGCCTACGCAAAACTGACAATTTTTTGAACCTGGCAATTACAAAATAAAATTTGGGGATAAGATACATAAATTACTAAAGAGTTTAAAGAGCTTAAAATGGCGAAAAATTGACCACTTTCTTTAGGCAGCAGGGGCTTAGCCCTTAGCTTCAGCCGTGGACCCCTTGTTGGACCACTTAGCCCCACTCCCTCTGCCTGTCAGACAAATTTTGACACAAATTATTGAAACAGAAAATGTTGCATACCTTGTTCCTCGTTTGCTCCCTAGTACTTCACTGACATTGACTCCGGACATCTCTAATGTCTCTTTGTCTAACTCAAGCTCTTGATGAAGATTTTCCAGCTCCTAAAATTAAAGCCAAATTTATCATTAATGATGTTTGTATCTTCTGTTACTTGGTTATTTTTAGAATTATTTGAGCAGGTCAATTTTAAAATGTGTCTCAAAACAGCTTAATTGCCAAAAAAAAAAATCAATTTTTTCTTTATAGCTTTTCCTTCTTGAATGTATATCAGAGAGACTCTACTTCAGAGGGATGAGGTAGTGTGGGGCACACACCCCTTTCTGTAAAAAAAAACTTACACCCCCCCTCTCAGTCCCCTTCTAGTTTCCCTTCTACTGGAAATTGGCTGAGCAAAAAAAAAAAATTATTCTCACCTTCCTTTAATATCACCTTACTTTTTGGCAGTTAGAGCCCCCTCCTTTAATCATCAAGCCCCTCCACATGACCCTTGCGACCCCTACCCCATGTCAATATTCCTAGATTTGTCACTGGTTGTATGTGTAACTGTAGTAACTTCGCATTAAGAAACTACAGAGTGAATCATCACTATGAGCCTGAGGCATATCAATGTAGAAATTGTTGTTCAGCTGCCCCATGAATAACCTTGATATCCTGAAGAACGTCTATGTTAATGAGGCAGGTGGCAAGCATTTATCCATGCATTCACCTGTTGTATATACTTGCGATTCAAACAAAGGCATTGATTTGCCAAGCATATATAATGACCATATAATTTTAATACAAAATTACAGTGACATTTACCTCGATATTGAATAGCAATTTAACAATAATACGGTTAATATCAGTTGGCACCCATGCATATAACACACATATAATTCTCCTATAAACATACAACTGTGCCGCCATTAATTGATGGTAAAACGTTTGCACTGCTTATATCTGATATTGGATGTTAACATTATATTTACTGAGGGTGTCAAATCTCAGTTTGCACCACGCTCATGTTGGATATTATTATATTTACTGGGGTGGCAAATGTCGGTTTGCAGCATACCTCATCTAAATTCTTGAGTTCTTCTTCTCTGCTCTTACAAATCTCACCTCTTCTATCTAGATATTTCTCAGCCTGTTCAATCTGAGGAAATCAAACATATTTACCCATAATAAATATATTATACTTCATTCAAATAAAGATATGATGTAATTCACTATCAAAAAAGGTAAAGCTCATAGTCAAAGATGTATTGTAAGTGGGTGGGTGTACTGTGGGTGGTGGTTGTGCACATTGTGTAGTTAATACTGTATATGATGCTAATGGTATACACACACACTCACCCAAAGTGCACCCACCCACAGACATTACACCAACACGATGGCAGATTTGAGGGGCCAGCTGGCCCACCCATCTCCCTCCAACCCCCTAATTTTTTTCAAAATTATGAAAAAAAATAGAGAAAAAAGTGTGAGAGTGCTATTTTTGGCCATCTAGAGGTGTCATATTCATACCTTTCTCCCTGGCCCCCTCTTTTTCTTATTCCTGGATCCGCCACTGCTACACATAACCTAGGGTCCACACACCCACAGATATTAAACATATTTGTGGGCACAGGTACATCCCCATTCACATATAGTATCTCCCCCCTTTCCACATATGGCTTATTTTAATGTAAAAATTTGTTAACAAAACTTATAGTATTGTATACTGTACAAGATAAACACTCTGTGCAATAATAATAATGATACTCTATAAGAATATTACTAATAATAGATTATAATTGTTTTATATAGCAGTCACCAAAATGCCTGTTAGTTAAAACTTGTATCTTCCACCAAACACCACATTTGTATGTGCGATGTGTCCGCAACCAAGGTGCACTTCACCGGAAACCGCACGCATGTGCACATAAATGCGATCAAATAATGATACGGACCATTGGTTTTCTCACCTCCATCTCAAAGTCGACGCACTGTTTGAAGCGTCTGTCCAGCTCATCCTCCAGCTCTTTTAAATCCTCCATTCGCTTGGTGATACTTTGCATTTGTTCATCAAATTGCAGGTCGGTGAGTTGGTTCATGTACTCTTGCCGTTTAGCACTCAAATCGGTTTCATATTTATTTATCTGTTTAGATAAATTAACATTCATAATGTTTTAGTTATTAAAAACAGTAAAATAATTAAACAATGATGTACAGGACAATAATAATGACTATTATAAAACATGGATAAAAATAATGAAAAAAAAAAAAATTATAATTGTGTTGAATAATGATATAATTTCAATTAAGCTATACAAAACAATGGACAATAGCTTTTTATTTAGGTCAGGATTGTTTTTCCAATCCATGCAAAAATGCACAATTACAGTACAATTCACAAAACAATAATTATGTAAATCTACATCCCAGATAAATCCTAGTCTAAACAACAGATCAACAATTAACTCAGAAACATATTACCATGCATTTTATTATTTGATATGAAGCAAGCTTGGCTGAAAAGCGCTGGTGCCAGCTGAGAAGCAATGCCGTACAATACAGAAGACAGCCTCGTAGTTTAAATGTATACTGTATTTACTAAAAATGTGATAAATAGGTATATACTCTAGATTCTTATACAGTATGACTGTTGACTAGCAAATACACAAAATACTGGATAACTTAACAACAGTCTTATACTTTAGACATATTACCTGTAGTGTATCTTTCCCTTTATGACATGTCAATGATTATCACTAATTTTGACTTGGATCCATTCTCTGTACTGTACCGTAAAATATATTACTATACAGTAGTTATTGGCAACCCAACACATACCTGTCCTTACTACTTTTTAATGACAGTATATATCTTTTGTTGGCAAAAGCTTGCTTTTTGCATCATAAAGAGAAGCTTGTGTATTAGCATTTCAAAGGCGAGATACTGTTGTTTACACAAAGATAAATCTTTGTCGACACTGTTAAAGTTTTATGTGACAATACAAGGGATTGATGATGTCATAACATACCCATGGGTATAGAGATGACATAACACCCATATGTGTAAATCACAACAGTATTTGCCACATAAAATGTTAGTGTGTACTGAGTAATGCAAGAAGAACAACCTAGTTTTAAGCCGGGGCGCAGCTTAGGCGAGACCTTTTTAGTACCTTGTTTTGCGAACTTATTTTTTTAAAGATCGTCAGAGGAGGGCGAACAAAAAATGAAACTAAAATTTTGTTTTCTTATTTAGCAAACAGTTTTGCCAAAAACATCCAGATGGAAAAAATAAAAATATGATGACGATGATGATCATTATTGGTGAATGCAAACAGTGTAGTAATGGGATAGTGAAATACTTTAAATTTGTATAATTAAGAAGAAATATATCTTATTTTCGCAGACTTCAAGGCAGCGGTGGGCGAAATAAATATAAAGAAACTTTCATTTTTTTCTGAAATTTCGACTTTTTCATGGCAGCGGGTGTGCTAATTGGCCAAAAATAAAATTTTAATTTTATTCAAAAGCATCATTATTGATGGGTGGGGGGTTTGCTAAACAAGGTATAAAGGAAGTTTCGCCTCACTTGTAAACAAGCCTAAAAACATAGCACAGCATTCAGTCTATCTGAGCTGGCAGAGTATTTAACATTGTGTGGTCTGCCAACTCTAACTGTTAAAAGAATTAATTCACTTCTGAATAAAATGAAAATGCATTTATGGAAAGCTATTTTACTGCAAATTTTGTCAAGTTGTACAGTATCATAAAAGTTTAAATCCAATCATAAAATTGGCTTACAATACTGTAGATGACTGACAAGATTGTAAAATGTTTATCTTAGAAACATTTCAGTTTAGTATAACAATACTGAGGGACAAGATGAGACAACCTAACAATTGAAGTTGATAGTCAAAAAGCCACATGCACTAATAACATTGAAGATTTTTTTTTTTCCATTCTGTTGTTGGGAAATCTCAACCATTATCGTTGAAGTGTCCTTGAGAAAGGTCATAACGTCAGTAATTCAATATTTTCATCATTATGTGCTCTAATTTGATAGTCAGTCCATTAAATAAATGAATGTAGCAACAGGAGTTTAAATTAATTTACAATTTGTTAGTTACAAAAAAAGAGTAACTACAAAACCACATTTTTTAAGAAAGTATTTAATTCATACTCCAAGTACTGAAATGCATGCCATCGTGTTGGGATTCAATATCAACATTAATTATGTCACCATCAGGAACATTTTTTTTAAATAATGAAAAAATTCACTACCTAATATCAGGTTGATATGGAATATTAACAAAATTTTTAACTAATTTTAACAATTATTATCATTTATTTGAAATCCCTCTAAAATGTTAAATATTTTTAACTGATTAAGACAACTTAGTGCAAGGAAGCAATCAGAGGATTTTATTATAAAAGATAATTTCTATGGTTGCAGGCACAACATTTTTTCACTTGACCTACCAAGTAAAAAAAAACAGAGTGACAAGCAACAAAGAGGGTAAAATTGTTTAGCCCCCCCCCCCCTTACACACAACATAAGGTACATGCAACTATGATATGTAGCAGGACAAAACAAAAATTTATAGGAAATTAAACCATAAAATGCTGTCACTGAATGCAGTATATAGTGTATTGTGTACTTTAATGATTAAACTAGAGTTTAATAACTCCAGTCTGCAACTAAAGGAAATTGCCTAAATTTGGTAAATTCCTACTGATTACACAGTTCATTCAAGTAAATTAGATCTATTTACTTAATTCATCAAGATAATATCTATCAATCATAATTCAACACGATTTTCCCTACAGACTGTCATCCGAGTCTATTTTTAGAACAACAAAACTGATGTTGGTAACTAACAAACTGATAATATAGAGACATAAATGATGAGAGCAAACACTAAGCAGCAAACAATAATTGAACTGACGGATAATTAAGGCAATGCTTCACCCAAGCACATGAGTAAACATTGCATTGCATAGCATACAGCATAAAGACATGGATCAATATCAACAATGGACTTGATTCAGCAGAGAATATATAAATTGCACAACCTACCTGTCGTTTTGGGGATAGCTAGAAATTTAGAATAAAATCGTAATTTTGATAAATTAATAAAAGAAATTTGCAATATGTATCAGTGGAAAAATTATTTGTAATAGTGATTGTGAGAAATCGCATGCATTTTTCACATAAATTGTGATAGTTTTGGAGAGTACAGGTCTTTAAGCTTCATAATTAGGAGTCAAAAGAGCTTATGAAATAATGGTGAAAAGCAAAATTATGAAAATCAAGGAAACATAACTACTGTACTATTGTACCACCAGTTTAAAGGGAAAAAAAATTAAAAAAATAAACAATTTGAATTGAAATATTAAAAGAACCAGTTTTACTAACTTTATTAATATCCATAAATTAGCTGCAAGAAAAATTATTGGTAGACTAGTATTATGCTCAATTTCCATAGAATCGCTCACCCTGTCAGCGACAGTTGCTGACAGTTGTCAGGAAGGTTGAACCGATTGCGTTGCAGACATATCGGTGCAGTGCTAGCTGCCCTGACGCAATCGGGAAGGCATCATCAATTTTTCTGCAACGCAATCGGTCAAGTTGAACCAGGTTCAAGCTTCCCGGCGCCTGGAGTGAGCAATTCTATGGAAACCGAGCTTTAACAGTAATTTAACTTCCATTAAATTTTGTTCCTCTAATTTTTCGTTGAAATAAATATACAAAATTAGACAATTTTTAAATTTTATATTTGATTTAAGATGGCAATACATTTTTTAAGCTTTACCTCTTCTTCAAATTTTGTTTTTGTTTCTTGTAATTTTTGTTCCAAATTATTTTTCTCATCTTGATATTCCTGCTTTTTTTTAACCATTTTCTTCTCCCACTTTTCAACGTTCCTCTGACTTTTATCCAAGTTATTATCGTTTGAGGTCATGTGAGAAGCATCAGAGCCATTCGGTCGGTCATCAAGCTGTTGTTCTTGACTTTTATTAGATTTGTACTGTGCTTGATGTTTATGTCCTCTACGGAATTTAAGTTCTTCCGATTTTTTAATTTCAGTTTCTAAATTTGCATTTTTGTCAATTCCAGTATTTGCTGCAGCTTGGTCAGGGTGGCCATTGCTGCAACCTGTGTCAACATCCGTACCGGGGTGATTACTACCGGTTCTGGTATCTGTACCTTCACTAGTGTGACCATTATCGGTACCGGTATTTGATTCTAGTTTAGTCCTATCTTCATTGCTGTCAATTACATTATTTTGAATCTTTTCCTTCTTTTTCTTTCTCATTTTCAACTTATGAGACGAACCATTATCAATTTGTTCTTGATTATTTTCATTGGCAATAACGCTGTCGTTCAATTTGCCTTTCACAGGTGTCTTGTCACTTGGTTCCACTTTCTCGGACATTTTAAAATATCACACCAAAACCTCCAAAATCATATTATAAATCCAATGAAAGAGCAAAGGTTCCATAATATCAATTCCTGTATATTAAAAATAAAATAATGCAGGTAAACATAAGTGATTTTTAAGTGTTAGACCAAATGTAAAGGAGAGTGATTAAAGAAAATCTGGTGTACAGATTTAACAAATATTTTATTTTCAGCAAATTTTTTTTTTTAAATGGCTAGTTACTTTTAAAAATATATAGGAATCAATAGACACTATTAAACCTATTCCATATTTTTATATCCATGGTAGTAATACAGTACAACCCCCATTTGAGACAACTCTATTAAAGACACACCCCTACTAAGGGGACACCCATATTAAATGGACACTTTTTGGGACTAAAGGTGTTACCTTTAATAGGGGTTCTACTGTATCTATAATCAAATGGAAACTGTGATATATTTTTTAGATAAAAGAATAAAATAGCTAAAATACTGTAGCTTCATGGGGGCATTCAAAAGTAAATTAAATTTATGCATATGGGGTTTTTTCTACACTATTTTTAATTCAATAATATTTATTTCTAAAAAACAAATACATTACATAATCTCTCGATATATCATATCATTGAAAGAAGAGGAGGAAACAGAAGTTAACAAATTATTACTAGTAATAATTTTTAATCCTAATTCTTTAAACAAAATCTTCTAAAACTATAACTATAAAGAACCAGCCCGAACACTACAATAACAACATGAATCCTTTTAAACAAGAGTTCTATACATTCCAATTTGAGCTAAGAGTGCAGTGCTACTTAGCACTCTACATGAACTACTGCAGAGATCTACGTACTAATATTAACTATGTAGACATACAGTACCTTAGAGTTAAACTTAGGCAGACCAAAACTCAAAGACATTGAATTACCAACAAATAGAACAATTTACATATTTTAAACTGCATTTTGAGAAAAGACAAAGCAGAACTTGGCATCCAACAAAGTAAATGTATAGTATTCCTCTTATTGATCCCTAGCTCAATGTGTTATTCACATGCTAAGTGCAAACCCATTGAAATCTGGATTGACCATTCTAGTTGCTATGGTGTTATCTAAACTTCTAGCATGTGACCTTTGTATCTTGATATGCTTGAGTGATCATGGTATTAAGTAGGTGTAGGATATGGAATTAATTTGGGTGGTGGCATATTACATTAATTGATATGTAATTGTTATTGTGTTACAACCAACTACTCTTGTTATATGCAATCAATATGAATAAATGTACTGTAGAAATTCTATGAGTGTATGTTTAATTGAGGGTTTTTATTGAGAGTATCAATGTAGCTTCATATGTTTATATTAATAGTCAGAACTAACCAAAAAAGGCCTAAATAATAACAAAGTTGTAACAAATCACTTAGGCAAGACTGCATAACATACAGTAAGAAACACCATTCCAATTTTGTAATAAGCAGCTCTAATAATATGCACCTCTCACAATTTGAAAGGACAGAACACTGAGAAACAAAACAGTAATTTAAATATAATTATTAAATAATAATATATTAATAATTTAATTATAATTTACTTACCAAGTCATCCTTAGATATTAATATCATGTATTTAGTGCCACATATTTATTTTCATAATTTTTATTTTTGTATTAGTGTTTTTTAAAGTTGTTATGTGATGTCATAACTGTCACTTCTATTCTATCTACATTTTGAGTACTGAATGTGTCTAAAATATTAAAGAATTAATAAATTGTAAGACTGAATCATCAATCAATTTAATAACTTTCTATTAACAATTATTTATAGTAGATGGGGAAATAATAATACTGTATGGTAACAAATTAAAAAATCAATAATAAATATTAGTAACAATAAATATAATTCCTTTTCTGTAGTTTAAAAACCTAATAATCAAATTAATCTTTCATAAGGTTAATAGAAAATAAAATCAATTTTTCACAGAAATTTCTTGAAAACAAATATTAAATGCTTCCAATATATATGGCTATAAATAAATACTGTTAACATAACAAAAAGTGAGAATGTTTACATAAATATTAATACAATCAGTATAACTACAAGAATCAATATTTGTTGTGAAAACTTATTAAGATACAGTATCGATTATTTTTTTTAACTACTTCAAATTAATTCATTTTTTGATAGTAGAGAGATAGCAGAACTCATCACCTGATTTAATGGCAATAGAAGTACAGAACTGCGTTGTCATCATCAGTGTTGTTCTAATCACAAACAAAAATATACTCATATATTTGGTGAAATACAAAACAAACACAATGTAATTAAAGAATATTATTTACACATTACATATATATGCACTATAGTTATGAAAACAAAATCAAAATTTCTCTTTTTAAATAATTAACTCTGTACTGAAGCTAAATAATCCCTAAATTCCTAAATAATCATGAAATTTAAATAAGTCGTAATTACTAAACACCAACCTTGATAATCTCTAAAACGTAACAGGATAATTATTATTACACGGGTGTTTGATGCTCAAAGTGTGTCTAATAACACCTTGATGTCATCAGGTAGATCGGTATCTACGTAGACAGCTCATTAAAGAGAGGAAACTGCCGATTAATTGGGCTTCTCGTTTGATCAATAATTAGGCTTTGATTGCAGACCACATGTCCAAGTATTCGTCACACTTACTTAGCAATGTGACATCTAAAATACATTCAAGATTCAATATAACTTTATTGCAAATTTAAGGAAAATTTCAAATGTACAAAATAATTTAATGTAATAATATTAAAAATGTTTAAATTATTTAAAATACTCCAGTTAAATTTGTAAAAAAAAATCAAAAATACAAAATGGAAATGTACAAAACTTGAAATTAACAAAACAATCAAAAAGGGCATAAATAAGGGAGACATACGAAAAAAATAAACTCGTATCACCTTATCAACAAGTCCTTTTGGATCAGGGTGCTAGATCAAGGAAAATTTTATACAAAAGGGAAAAACAAAAAACAATCATCCCCTAGATACGACACCGAACATCCACGATATATATTAACTAAAATTTCAAACCTTCAAAAATGCACATCTACTATAATGAAAGTAACATCGACAGTGGTGTGTCTAGTCTAGAAGTCTTGAAATGGAGGGGTCTGATGGGGGAAGCGTGAAGGTGAAATGGGGGCTCGATGATTAAGTGAGGGGAGCTATAGCTTTCAAAATAAGGTCATACAAGTTGATTTTTAACTACTTGAGTGTGATTGTTCTTAACGAGGGGGGGGGGGGCGGTACCTTTTTTTTACACCCCTGGATACGCCACCGAACATCGATGATAACTACAATTACAATCTAAACCTTCAAAAATACATATATATTATGATTATTTTTGTTGGAAGAAATTATGAATAAATGTTATTGAAATTAATACTATTCTGTGGGTACAGTGGCATAATACCTACTGTATGCGCTCTCTTGCGACGGTCCACAGGGCCCCCATCCATGGGTCCTCAATCTAGCACCCTGATGCAAAGGGTCTATGTTGATACATAACAGCATAATGTGTCTCTGACATCAACTGTAGAACATAATTATATCCAGTGGCAGGACGATTAAAAGGGGCCTTGGCGGCGCAGGGTCCCCTACACCTGTTAAAAACAAAATTTTTTGATGGAGATATATCGAATTATATTCAAATTGTAAGTCTGTACGTGCCATTTTTGGCCATCTAAGGTGCCATAATCGTAAATTTTCAAACCTGAGCCCCAACTTGGTGGGACTGAACTGGTATAGACCCTCCATCTGTGAAAGTGCCACTGCTTTCATATCATTTTACTTCACTGTTGTTAAAAAATATCAATGAAAATACATGAGTACATCCCACAATGGAAGTTGTCAACCGAAAGGCCCAGTCTCAGAAAACCAATGGGACCCAGTCTCAGAAATCCAAAGGGCCCCCGGTTATCCCATCACTATCATTCCACTGTTTGTGTACCCTCTGAACATGAAGTTGAGCTGATTTTCAGGATGGGCTTCAAAACCAGGAACAGAAAATACTAAACACTAGTGATGCAACAGACCTAATAATTTCCTGACTAGAGCCTAGTCCGAAAGCTGGGCACTCACTGTTTCGTACGACGAACCCATCTCCGTACCATGTGAGTGCAAGAAGATGTAATGCCATCTGCTGATTGTCGTTGGCAATCTGTACAGATTGTCATCATTGCGTTCTTCATAGAATCGTGCGCCGTCTGCCAATGACCATCGTGTGTAGTGAGGGTCTGGCTTAATCCTACTTAACAGTCGAATAGAAAACTCGTAAATACTTGAAAAAACAAAATGACTGCATAGTTACCGCGATACACGCTGCGTATTTCAAGGCTGCTTTGGATTGTGGCAGTATGGGTTTTTCTTAAAAAAATGTTTTCATTCAGTATTTTAATTCTGTTAGCCTACAATTAATTTTTGACTTCAATGTGGGTAAATATTGTAATTTTTATTTTCTGAAATTTAATCTAAATTATATTAACGCAAATTTTGTTGCTAAACTGACCAATCGGCCATGTTTGTTTTGGTCACGTGCATAACTAACACTAATTAACGCATTCTGGTTACATTAATTTTCATTGTCAACGTAGTCTATTTTACGAACAAGTCGAATGAAAATAATACTCAACGAAAATTCAAAAATGAACCAGTCAAATAAGCCCATTGAAAATGCTTTGCATGTGCTACAAATGTGGTAGATGATATTTACCTTGGAAGTTAGTCGGTAAATTAGTTGTGGTTGCTAGCGTCCAATTCCAGGGCCCTTGGTTTATGATTTCTCATGACATAGAGTAAAAAAACACTTAAGACTATCTTTAAGCATTGTTCTATCCTGTAATTCATGGATCGTTCTGCTTAATAAGAAAAGCATCGTTGATTGTGCAGTCATATTAAAACTTAACCTTGGTATTTGTGTTTGCAGGATGCATATTCCTGGCCCACCCATTGAATAATGTGTTCTGATTGGTCAGTTATTAAGTTTGACTGACATCCCCGAAAGGTCCAATATTGAGTATACTGTACTTGTTGGATGTGCAGGAAATTCTTTTAAAACATAAAAATAATGGATGACTGTCTTCACATCTGTGGATAAATATAACTATAAATCTTCTCCAAAGCAAGTGGGCCGAAGCTTGCCTGATTAGTGGTGGGTACTCCGTGTACTGTAGGTGGACAAACCATCCAATCATTTTCGCCATAATAAAATGCCTTCAGCTTCACCAGCGATCTTACCGAAGCCGGTAGGTATGACAACTGATTCCTTTCAAGGTTTAACTCTTCAAGTTTCACCAGCAGTCCAATTTCTACAGGCAATGTGTGAAGTAAGTTACCACTCAAGTTCAGATGTTGCAACCTCCTTGCCAATCTTCCAGCACAAAGGGAACCTGGAACCTCCCGAATGAGATTGCTTCCAGCGTCCAGCATCCTAAGCGATCGCAGCTCACCGATCTGGGGAGCAAGTTCTATCAACCCATTGTTTGAGACTGCAAGCTTTTCTAAGTTCACTAAATAATTAATAGTACTCGGTATTGAATTAAGTTTGTTATAAGATAAATCAAGTTTTTTAAGTTCCTGGAATTTCTCTTTAAAGAAATCACCTGGTATATAATCTATAGCATTACTAGATAGATCCAAAGTACTTAAGTTGTTGAAATTTGTGAGAATGTTTGGTGGCTGTCCACTAATGCTACATTGATTTAAATACAGATGTTCAAGTTTTTGAAGTCGCATTAAAGATTCTGTGGGTAGACTTCCGAAGTTTATGCTTGATAACTTTAAAATCAAACTTGATCTCGCGTCCCTCATTTTATAATGGATAGTATTTCTGGTGTCTGTTGTAGAACTCATCTCATTTGCGTTTTCAATCCTCAATAATTCTAGCTAGGATGTCAATCTTCAGTCTTGTCGCTAAAATAAATAAGAAAATTATCATATGGTACTGGGGTGCGCATGATTTTATAATCCAGTAAATCGAATTTATGTTGAACATTCAAAAATTTGAATACAGGTTTCCTTCCCAATTAAAGACCACTTCTGGGACCCAGGGTTTTCCTGGTCATTAGCAGCTTGGTCTATTTAAAATAATAAAGATAAAAGAAATTTATTAATTTATTGGAGAGGTCTTTAGAGGGAGACCTGTATATGGCCATGATAATTCAGTGGACCAAAAACTTTTTTTTTCTTTTTTAAAAATGTAGGCAACCTAGGTTAATACCCATATTTAACAGGCAGTGGCTATTGTTACACCATTCTTAAACGACTTCATAACCCTGATGTTTCTGTCCTGTGTGGTAAATTGAATAAAAAGGATTAATAATGGATGTGCGAACAAATAAATCTCTCAAAAAACCTGTGTTTTCGCAGAGCCCAATTAAATCATAAAAGAATGATGTATAATGTGCTAGAATTTTCCGAATTCCAATTTTTACTGCTACTACTACTAGCTAGGCAGATCCCACCAGCCACACCATCGGCATGACTTTCCACCTAGTCCCCGTCGGTGAACAGGGGTGGCGCCAGCGGGAGGATGGGGGGGGGGCGACGCGCCAGGTCCCTTGTCGGGGAGAGCACCCTTTGTCCCATTCATCCATGGGGAAAAACCTTGTGCCTCTACTAAGGCTAGCTGTGAACACGACGGTCCCGAACCGCTGTTGTGGGTCACTTCGTAGGCTACCAACCAGCTAGGTAGCCGATCATTTCGGTCGCGCTTCGTTTCGGTCGCGCTTCGTTTCGGTCGCGGTATATTTCGAACAAATATATGGAGCGCCGAAGGAGTTGCGAAAACGAAAAATTTAATATATATATATATTCATGATTGCAACATGATCTTGTAATTGAAATAATGGAATTTAGTATGTGCTTCATACTATTCTTTTTGTTGCGTTTTCATATACCGGTACTATACTTTAATAAATGGTCAATAAAATGTATAAAATGATTTTAATTGAATTGAATATTGTTACCATCTGAAATCTATTTCATAATTTAGTTAAAACAATAATCATTCAATATTTAAACTGATCATTTTATACAATAAATATATTTATTTTTCTTGCAGCTTCCAGGGTTTGAATAAAAAATACCAAGAGAATTGAAGAGAAACACGAAGAAATAAACGAATAATACGCACATTATCACTCACTTGAAATCTTGAATACCCCTGCGCAGTTCATAAATATGAATATATATTTATATATGATTTTATCATATTGTATATACCTAGAAACCACTATATATATATATATACATACATATACATATATCTACATATACATATATATATATAATATATATA
>NW_022722535.1:51626-77814 GCF_011630105.1 Anneissia japonica | reverse complement strand
GTACGTGTTTGTACCTAGAAATAGCTAGTCGTCTATTTTAGCATCTGACCTAATTCTGTCTTTGCAATAATGTAACAAAAATGGAAATAAAACAAACAAGAAATCACAAACCTTGTGTCATCTTCGCCTTAAGAGTACCATAGCAATAAATATGTGGAAACATTTCTTTCCATAATTATACTCCAGTTATGCAACTAAAGAAATAGGCCTAGCAAGTTGAGTGATTTTCTCGGGCTTATGAATATAACAGAAGCATGAAAAGGCTTTTAAAATGTACCGCATGCAATTATCAATGTATTGGCAACTAAAGAAATAGGATAAATATGGAAATACATATTTCCTTTACAATATTATTATAACATGATCAGAACATTTATGGTAAATGGAAACGTAACAGACAAGAAAAAAAACGTATGCGAAACTAATCTATTGACTATACTTATTCTATAGATTTTTATTTGATTCAAGCATTAATAAAAATTATATCAATATATATAGCAAGAACCAAAAAAACGTATCTCAAACTCGGTCAACTTCGTAACATCTACGTTGTTTCTGTAAAAAAAGAAAAATAGCACCAAGTTATACAGTAATATAGTAACAATAACAAACTTTAATACTAATAAAAATAATAGTTAATAAACTAATGTTACAGTAATTTAAATGACAAATTGGCCGGTTTTTCCAGATACAATGTAAATAAAAAAAAATAATATAATAATAATAATAATAATAATAATAATAATAATAATAATAATAATAATAATATATAACATCATATATTTTAGTATTTATTTTATTTGCTGTATTTGTTATGTAGTAGAAAGCGTAGGATTCATAAAACGAAAATAAAAACAATAACAAACTTTAATACTAATAAAAATAATTTTGTTGGGTTGAATTAAATGACAAATTGGCTATTTTTTCCAGATACAATGTAAATAAATAACAATAATAATAATAATAATAATAATAATAATAATAATAATAACAATAATAATAATAATATTAATAATAATAATATATAACATCATATCATATTTTAGTATTTATTTTATTTGCTGTATTTGTTATGCAGTAGAAAGCGTAGGATTCATAACAAAACGAAAATAAAAACAACAAACTTTAATACTAATAAAAATAATTGTTAATAAACTAATGTTACAGTAATTTAAATGACAAATTGGCTATTTTTTCCAGATACAATGTAAATAAATAATAATAATAATAATAATAATAATAATAATAATAATAATAATAATAACAATAATAATAATAATATTAATAATAATAATATATAACATCATATCATATTTTAGTATTTATTTTATTTGCTGTATTTGTTATGCAGTAGAAAGCATAGGATTCATAACAAAACGAAAATAAAAACCGTCCGATAATATTAATTGATAGTTTAGTAATAATAGTATTAATTTTATTTGCTTTTAAGTAGCCTGTTGTTACTTATTAGATAAGAAAATACAACAAAACATAAATAAAAAAAGTATGATAAACCGATTGACGAACTTGCAATGATAATTAGGCCTAGTTATATTAAATTTAGCGTTTCGAAACTCCATTGGCGCTCCGTATATTTGTTGACAACAAACCGCGACCGAAATGAAGCGCGACCGAAACGAAGCGCGACCGAAATGATCTGTATTCACCAGCTAGGCCTAGGCTACCCTACAGGCCTAGTAGTAGCAGGCTTAAGGCCTACCCTCTGCCTAGCTAGCCTAGGCTAATATAACTCAATGACATTATGCGTATTAAAGCAATGGTAATTTTGCAATGGAACAGGAGTAGGAATTATAAATAATTAATTAATTAACATTTATCTACCTAACTTGTTGAAAAAAAACTTTTTTGAATCTCCCTCCTCTCTCTCTCTCGGACCATCTTCTTGCGCATGCCTCCTCCTAGCCTGCTCTTCCTCTAGCTCTGGTCACGCTTCACTGGTTAAAAGTGGCTCTTTCTTGCAGTGTCAATCAAATAGATCCCAAACGTAACAACTGACCAATCAGAAAATCGTTAAGAACACGCGCTTGTCCACAAACGCACGTGTTTTACAAACTACGTACGTTTACGGTATCTTTTGTGGTACCTGGATCGGGGGACTTAGCGGAAAGTTCCATTTGGTAGCCTGGCTCTCCAAGGGCGTGAAATGACCTACTTCTGGTGAGTACAGTTTTAGTAGGCCTAAAATTCATTTTTTTTTTTTAAAGTCAATGAATACAAATGGCCAGTCAATTAAAAAAAACGAAATTACTTTCAAGCGTATGACTTTATTAATACACTAAATATGCATGTAACATATTTTCATTGTTTATAAGGAAAGAATAGACAGGGAAAATTTTAAAATGAAAAATTTAAATTTAAAGATAAACACAAATTAATCAAGCTTGCTTATACAATAATACATTCTAAAATATAATTCTGTACAATTATCAATCAATTTATTATTAAAATTCATTAGTTTTTTAATCTATTTAGCGATAAGTAAAAGAAGATCTAAGGAATAACATACTGAATTCTATCCTTCGCCACAATAGCACACACACGGACAATAAATACTGTATAGGAAATTTAGTACAGTATGTAGTATCATTCCTGATGATGACATAATTAATGTCGAAATATTGAATCCCAACATGATAGCGTGCATTTAATACAGTACAGTATATATAAATGCACTCTTGAAATTCAATGTATTCAAGAACCACCTCAAAACCATTTTATTTACAAGGACTTCATTTTTTGAATTGATGCAGTTTATATATCTGCAATTACCATAAATTCATCAACATATTCTATGAGGAAAATATCTTAAAATCTCCAGAATCCCAGATAATGCCTATCTGAAACAGAAACTCTGCCCAAGAATAATCAGCAAGATATACATGGCTGACTATTGTATAGTACACATAAACATTATCAGATATTGAATCATACTGTAGTGTTACACTAGATTGACCAATTACTGAACCAGAATGATTTTAGTCACAAAATGGACCAATTCCATGGTCAGCCTGGCAACTACTGAATAAAGCATGATGGGAAGACTTGCAGCA
This sequence comes from Anneissia japonica, assembly GCF_011630105.1. Taxonomy (NCBI): domain Eukaryota; kingdom Metazoa; phylum Echinodermata; class Crinoidea; order Comatulida; family Comatulidae; genus Anneissia; species Anneissia japonica. Next base: position 74,743 of record NW_022722535.1, on the reverse strand, counting down.
TAATAGTTTATTAACAAATTATTCAGAAAACAATTACCATTTAAATATTAATTTTAATGTTGTTAATACATTACTAATGTACCAATAATATTTCTACCATAATGGTATCACAATCAAGAAGATTACTTTATTAGTAGCAGAAACTATTACCATTAATTAGAGACCTCACAAGTTACCAAAATTTTAAAATATACAGTAGTCACAATTATCATATATTTGACATAGCTAACACAAAATTCATGTTAAAAATTAACAGTAAACAAAATAGATTTTGTTAGCCAGTTTAGCTTATGCCAGTCTGATGTCATGTGTCTCTGATTTCTTTTCTTTTCTTTTGTTCTTAGTTCTGTATCAATTAATTTACATATTTCTTGTTTGGAAAAGATGTCCGACGAAGGTTATAGCTGATTGGGTGATTTTTTAACCTCTTTACATACGTCTCATCTGTAACATTGCTTTTTCTTTTAATTGGGCTTGGCGTCTCAGTAGTGATCCTTGACGTTAGCTCCCTCATCGAAGATGCCATGACAGATTCCCCACGACTGGGTTTATCGATAACTTGACTTGTCTTACTTTCCTGCACTTTGTAGTAAGAATTCAATGCCAGATTTACTCTCTCACACTTTTCTTCAAGAGATGGAATAGTCTGAAATTAAAATTGATAACTAAAATTTATTCATCTTATAAAACTTGTTGGAAATACGTTTTCAGATCATAGTTGTCAGATTTGTGTATGTTGTATTAGCACAAATGAATAAATGAAAACACACCTTGTTATCAAAGGTTTAAACTTTAAAGTAATACTGTATATTCAATCAAGTTTTACTTAAATTAGAGACAAGATATAGTGATGCCAATAATTTCTGCTCTTGTTTGTCTGTACTTGTAGGTTCTGATTCATAACAAAATAAGTCAAAAACAACTTTAGGAGAAGCTTTAAAAATTTCTCGCTCATTCCATGAATAAGCACAATCAAAGTAGTTTGCGTTAGTTCATAAAATAATTAAATGCTTTCAAATACATCCTGCTATTATTAAGAAATTTGTGAGGTAAGAATACAAAATCCCCCTTGACAACCAATATGTGTAATGAAAAACTAAATTTATGAGTTCACAAACTTTAATTGTATTAGCTTGTGGTGAGCAACAGATTGACTGCTTTTACAAGATAAAAAAAAAACATTGGAAGGAGGTTTCAGTATAGTAAAAAATATTTTTTTATGATTTGATTTCAATTAAATGAATATATTTTTTTGAGTACTGATGGATATCTAATACAAACACAGTCAGCATAGTGACGGGATTATATAAGTTGATCAAAGCTAGAATGAGTTTACCTTTACACATGACAGAATGCCTTCCGCTGATTCCTTTAGCTTTGCATTAACAATACTATCACCTGAAAAATCAAACCAAAACTTAGTGCAAAATTAATATTACTACTTACACAAAAGTAAATAATAAATGCACAAGAAGAAAAGGTCAAAAAGGACCCTCAAAGCCTCATCGTGATGTCGTTATACTCTATATAGAGCAGCAACGGTCTATATGGTTTTAAAATGTCCTAAGTACATACCGTATATATTTGATTAAATATATACGGTATGTATATATTTAATCAAATATATACGGTATATATTTGATTAAACACTCAGGGGTGTTTATTGTAGAAAAGGGTTTTTGAGGGGGTGTTTATTCGAGGGATGCATATATTCGAGGAATGCATATATTCGAGGGACATGTTTTCTTTTCTTTGGCATAAAATGGATACATACGCCCCTAATTCCACTGTAAATGTGGAACTACAACACATAATTACAGTCAAAATGTGTCATTGCGTGATCATAAAGACTTATTGATCCAACCAGGTTAGAAAAATTGTAAATCTACTGGTGTAGACCATTAATAGAATGTGTTGAGAATGATGTTGCTTTGTTTGTGTAGTCATTTTAGGGGAGTGGGGGTGGTGGCAGCATTTATTTGAGGGAGATGTTTATTCCAAATGAGGTTCTAGAGGGGGAGTTTATTCGAGAGGGGCGTTTATTCAATGCTGGATGTTTATTCAAATAAATATGGTAGTTAATGATGAAAAATAAATAAAGTTGACCTTAAAAATTGCATATCATACTTCTTTAGTAATAATGTTTTTAACTTTATTTTGTCATCAGCTATCATGATGACATATCTTAATGTCATATTATGTCATATTATTATGTCATATTATAATACAAAACAAAATTGCTTAATATTCTTACTGGCTTGTGATAATGAGAATTTGATTTCCTCATCGACATTAGCCTCTGGGGTAGGGTGGTACTCTTCCTGTAATACACAAACATTGAAAGAATTACCAATAAAAATAATAATTACCATGATACATAGCATATTAGTCCTTACTATTTTTAATATTATAATTATAATACTGTAGTTACTGTATATAATCAATTCAATTCAATGAAACATTGTTACTGTATTATCCCACGATGAGGAAATTTGTTTGGCCATTTGACAGTAAACAATATAACAAAAACATATATATATATATATATATATATAGTACACAGTAGTACACCTCATTTACAATCTGTTAAAAATTGATCTTTTAGAAATTAAAAATAAGAAACAAACACTATATACAACATGGAAAAATTAAAAAGTTTAATAGCAGTGGGAACAAATAAGTTTCTCTATCTATTTGTTTTAATCTTACGTGCAGAAGTCGATCACCTCTTCAACTTTCTAAATGTTCTACTATAATATAATAGAACATTTACAATATTGCAGTAAATATTATACAGCAATAGCATTAAATACCGAACAATATAACAATAACAATAATAATACTAACAATAAAACAATTTAAAAATAAAAGCTAATTTGCATTACTAGAGCTGCATGTTCACTCATCAGTTTCCGAGCAACTTGTTGTGATACTGCCTTTGGGAAGTTCTTTCTCTTACTGGTTGTCGTTACTATTTGTGCATCCAAGGTTATTGCCAATTCCTCCACCTCCCTGCGTCGTTTGACATCGATTGGATCATATTCTAAAAATAAATAACATTAATTATTCATGGTTTTCTATTGTAATATTTTTAATGTTCCACTCTTATTGGATTCTTATTACAGGAGATCCTTATTGATTTATATTTGAGATTTACCATATTTACTAAGATGGAATATTTCCATCTTAGAAAATTTGTTAAATCTCAAATAAGAATCTAATATTTTTATTTATGGTCATTACAAGTCGATATAAATTTTAAGCATGCCTATGAAAAAGTAAATTTTGAAATCTTTTGATTGGATGTGATGAGAGACGAAGTCATGTTTACCTAGGCACACCCACTGAGAATTAAATTGTAGCTGTAAATATCCTGAAATCTCCTTCTTGTGATTGGCTGTGTATGCTGTGAGGTAAGCAGCGTCATTTACATCTGGACATGCCCAAAACTAGCAATTAACTAGGCCTACACAATAATGAATGCATAATTTGTAAGCATGCTGTTTAAATAAATTTCCATCTTAATAAATTTGGTAAATCTCAACTAAGAATCAAATATTTTTATTTATGGTGATTACAAGTCAATATAAATTTTTAGCATGCCTATGAAAATGTACATTTTGAAATCTTTTGATAGGATGTGATGAGAGACGAAGTCATGTTTACCTGGGCACACCCACTAAGGAGTAAATTATAGCTGTAAATATTCTGAAATCTCCTTCCTGTGATTGGCTGTGTATCCTGTGAGGCAAGCAGTGTCATTTACATCTGGACATGCCCAAAACTGGCAATTAACTAGGCCTACACAATAATGATTGCATAATTTGTAAGCATGCTGTTTAAATAAATTTAGTTTTTGATAGTTCATCAGGAAACTGTTAACAACAAACTTGCCTTGTGCTTTGTCAGGAGTCTCCTCACCAACATTGCTCCAGGTCTGACCATCTATTAAGATGTTTTCATGCTGGGTGGTTTCATACATCTAACAATATACAATTTTATATAATATTAATATGGAATTACTTTAATATAGATGGAGTATGACTTTAATATTGAAATGATTTCTGCACCTCAAATATTTGGAAAAGCCTTGAGAATTGGCACATTTTCCAATAACATGTAAGTTAGGAGTAGGTATTTTTAGCTCGGCAATAAGGCCTAACCTGCAGCCTGCTAGGGAGTCTACCCTGACCACACCGAAACAGTCCATGTGAATTCCCAGCAAGCATACCATGGGATGGGACGGCATGATGATGATGATGGCACGCTGGCATGCATGTGGGCAGTATTCTAAAGATGCAAACTTTTATTTTAACTCAGTTTTATTTGTTCTTACAAACTTAAAGAAATTTACTAACTATATTATATTAAATTAATAAATAATAAATAACTGCATTGCAGGCTAAACACAAGAATAACAGTGTCAGCACAGCAACACCAGTCTGGAGAGAGGTAGGTTAGGCCTAATACAGTAATACAACATGAAGCCTGAGGTTCATGTTCGCACAGCAAAACCTCACCCGACTGACCTGGAATGATGGAAGGTCCTGCATGAGTGACAGGGCCTGAAGATATCGTCAGTGTCTTACCTCAATAAATCGTTTTGTTAGCCGTTCTTTCTGATCGTCATTCAATTGACTACTATCTGCAATTGCTTTACTAACAGCTGAACACACTGCACATATAGCATGTTTTACAGAACGCTTGTTATGGCATAAAATCTGCGAAGGTTTTACATCGTCCATTTTGAATTTTCACCGCCAACAACAACAAGCAAGCCCAAAAAGTGTGTTTGTTTGTTTGAAATTCGCGATATTGCGCATGCCTCGTGTTAGCAGTCGACGTTTGTATTTCTTGTCAAAACACAAAACAATAAACAACCAGACTCATGTTGGCCTAATAAATAATTAATTTCAATCGTGAAACTGAAACTACGCTATGAATGGATTTATAGACGGACATTGTCATATATCAGCGTCAGAGTTTGATAAGGTTGATTCATGTAGAATATTAGTCATCACTCATACTCTAGCTAGGCCTAGCTGAGCTAGAAAAGGTAGTCCGGAGTGGACTTACTTTGTCTTTGGTTTGGAAGAAAAAGGTTTCACACCAAAGTAGTCAGCTCTTTACCAAATATGGTCAACTCGAACCAATTTGTGTTGGTGAATAAAGACAATGAATACAGTGCTCATTTCAATATAAATCTTTACTGTTAATCCCAATTATATTTTGCATAGTTTCTTCTTGTAAAATAACACACACAGAATGTTTTCATTTTTTACAGGATTTTGGAGAGGTGATAAGAAAAGCAAAAAAGGTGTGACAGTTTAATTGTTAATTTGTTGTTTTTTTTAATAATGGCAAATACAACACACTGAAATACAGTACAGTAGTTTAGTTGTAGAATGTAATAATGATATAGTTACTTTTATTTTCCAATATAAGGCTGGAGTTGAAGGGATAGTGGCTGTGACAGAGTTTAAAGAAGACTTTGAGAAAGTTCTTTCATTGTCTGATCAATATCCTGGCTTTATATTTCCAAGTCTCGGAATTCATCCTGTTCAGGTACTTGAAGATATTATACCAAATTATGTAAGTACAACAAAATATTTGACAAAATGAACAATTATTTATTTATTTTTTTCAGAATGACCAAGTAAATGGCCAGAGAGCTGCATGTCTCAGTGACCTAGAGGGCGTGTAAATGGCCAGAGAGCTGCATGTCTCAGTGACCTAGAGGGCGTTTTAGATCTAGTTGTCAAGCATGCGAACAAACTTGTTGCTGTTGGTGAGGTAGGTTCATGTGAGTAGTTCTCAAAAATTAAAAACATTTTTAAAATATAGAAATATTGCTTTTTGTCATTTATGAGGGCAGTATTTTGTTTTCAAGATATTTTAAATAACTTCCTGGGGTGGATGCACCCCTCCTAAATTGTTAAGAAAAAATGTTTATATTGTATTGTTGATATTTAATGAACATAGTACTGGTAAGATTTTAAAAGTGTGAGAGTGCAATTTCCGAACACCGAGAGGTACATATTTTCGATATGTTTGCATATCGGCTGAGGTGGTGTGGACTCTCGCGCATCCCTACTGCCAAATCCTGCATTCAGTGTTGTGATTTTGTATGTAGGGCATCAGTAGTTTTGTATTATTTTAAATACATAAATAAATTGATGTTGAATGAGAACACTTAATTTACAGTACAATGTAATTAATAAATTTAATTTACTTTATATTAATTGAAATACAGTATATAATTTTTGTTTGTTGTTTTAGATTGGTTTGGATTTCACTCCCTGGTACTGCAAATCTAAAGAGCAGAGGGATGAACAGCGCCAAGTATTCATTCAACAAATTCAATTAGCCAAGAGATTGGATCTACCAGTGTTAGTTAAAATTAATTATTCTTATCTAGGTCACAATTAACCCTCAAATGTTTGAAGACTTAATATCAGTGGGGTAACCACAGCCGTTCCCTGGCAAAATAACATAATTTGTCAGATAAAGGTTGCATGTTTGCAACTTGGCAATAAATTGTCATACCCTTCTGATATTTTACAGGACTATATATTTATAGACATTATGATTATATAAAAAATTTTAATTACAACTGTTGGTTTATTGCAAAGTTATTAACGATATTTACAGGTTTTTTACGTCGGAAACGTCAGGGGCGGGAATTAACCCTGAGAGTAAGGCTATGTAAAGATCTCTATGGTACAGCACCACCAAAGTGGATTCCACCAGTTATCAGTGGGGGTGCAAAAAGGCACAAGCTGTCGTAGATACACCAATTGTACATTTAGAAAGGGCTAAACCTGTCTCTTATACACATCTAGATGTGTATAAGAGACAGGCCTAATACAGTAATACAACACGAAGCCTGACATTCATGTTCGCACAGCAAAACCTCACCCGACTGACCTGGAATGATGCAAGGTCCTGCATGAGTGACAGGGCCTGAAGATATCGTCAGTGTCTTACCTCAATAAATCGTTTTGTTAGCCGTTCTTTCTGATCGGGAGTTGAAGGGATAGTGGCTGTGACAGAGTTTAAAGAAGACTTTGAGAAAGTTCTTTCATTGTCTGATCAATATCCTGGCTTTATATTTCCAAGTCTCGGAATTCATCCTGTTCAGGTACTTGAAGATATTATACCAAATTATGTAAGTACAACAAAATATTTGACAAAATGAACAATTATTTATTTATTTTTTTCAGAATGACCAAGTAAATGGCCAGAGAGCTGCATGTCTCAGTGACCTAGAGGGCGTTTTAGATCTAGTTGTCAAGCATGCGAACAAACTTGTTGCTGTTGGTGAGGTAGGTTCATGTGAGTAGTTCTCAAAAATTAAAAAAAATGTTTAAAATATAGAAATATTGCATTTTGTCATTTATGAGGGCAGTATTTTGTTTTCAAGATATTTTAAATAACTTCCTGGGGCAGATGCACCCCTCCTAATTGTTAAGAAAAAATGTTTATATTGTATTGTTGATATTTAATGAACATAGTACTGGTAAGATTTTAAAAGTATGAGAGTGCAATTTCCGAACACCGAGAGGTACATATTTTCGATATGTTTGCATATCGGCTGAGGTGGTGTGGACTCTCGCGCACCCCCTACTGCCAAATCCTGCATTTGTTGTGATTTTGTATGTAGGGCATCAGTAGTTTTGTATTATTTTAAATACATAAATAAATTAATGTTGAATGAGAACACTTAATTTACAGTACAATACAATTAATAAAGTTAATTTACTTTATATTAATTGACATACAGTATATAATTTTTGTTCGTTGTTTTAGATTGGTTTGGATTTCACTCCCTGGTACTGCAAATCGAAAGAGCAGAGGGATGAACAGCGCCAAGTATTCATTCAACAAATTCAATTAGCCAAGAGACTGGATCTACCAGTGTTAGTTTTAATTAATTATTCTTATCTAGGTCACAATTAACCCTCAAATGTTTGAAGACTTAATATCAGTGGGGTAACCACGGCCGTTCCCTGGCAAAATAACATAATTTGTCAGATAAATGTTGCATGTTTGCAACTTGGCAATAAATTGTCATACCCTTCTGATATTTTACAGGACTATATATTTATAGACATTATGATATATAAAAAATTTTAATTACAACTGTTGGTTTATTGCAAAGTTATTAACGATATTTACAGGTTTTTTACGTCGGAAACATATCAGGGGCGGGAATTAAACCAGAGGGTAAGGCTATGTAAAGATCTGTATGGTACAGCACCACCAAAGTGGATTCCACCAGTTATCAGTGGGGGTGCAAAAGAGGCACAAGCTGTCGTAGATACGCCAATTGTACATTTAGAAAGGGCTAAACTGTCCGACGACCTGGGGATGTGATCATTTCTGGTGGCAACCAGTAGTCAGGGTTTGCATTCAAACATACAACCAATAAAACACACTCATCTTTAGCAATATGTTCTTCATAGCATTTTATGATACTGTATATATTTTCTTTTTTAAACCTATAACTTTTCAGAGTAATGACACATGGATTTCAACATTTTGTTTCCAAAATAGAAATGTCCACTCTCGGTCAGCTGGGCGACCAACAGTTAACCTTTTGAAGGAACAGGGTGAGCTTTATAATTCACTTTTTAGTCAAACAATCAATCATATATATATATATATATATATATATATATATATATATATTTCTTTCTCGCATTTTTTTTGGTTATAAGATGCCCAATATATGAAACTGTTGCACCTGTTCAACTGTGCTCCTTTCAGCTCAATTTTTAACCTGTATGCTTTCTTTGTGTATAATTAATAAAAGGCAGTGTGAATATAATTTAATGTAATTGTAAAAGCAGGTAGGCCATTTTCATTTTTTCATACTGTACATTTTTATATTATTAATTTTTTCAGGTGCAACAAAGGTTCTTCTACATGCTTTTGATGGTAAACCTTCAGTAGCAATGCAAGGTGTTGAATGTGGATTTTACTTTTCAGTGCCACCTTCAATTATCAGGAGTGAACAGGTGAATTGATTATTGTTAATTAACTAATTAATTGGTATATTGATCTTGAAATATTTTCTAGTTTTCCATCATTGTTCACTTTCTCTGCAATTTGCAATTTTTTTGACGTCTCTTCCTGTAATCTTGCAGAAACAACGGTTGGTGGCCAAAATCCCTTTAGAAAACCTGCTCCTAGAGACAGATGCCCCAGCACTAGGACCAGAGAAAGAGGTTTGTTTAAAGTTGACATCAGTGTGTCTGAGCGATTATAGGAGTTTGTGTCAGTTGGAATAGATCATTTTTATAAAGGAAGGGAAACATAAGAGTGAGTGGGTAGCTCTATCTTTGGTATTCCAGAAAACAGGTTTTAGGCAGTAAAAAGGAAGGAAGTTGGGGAAGGAAGATAGATGTCCTTTCCTCATTTTGGTCTGCAACCAGTGAAGCAAAGCCTATGGGCGCTCAGGGAGGGGAGGGCGAATAATGAAGTAAAGGGCGACTAAGAATTCACAGAGAATTTGAATTAAATTATAGTAATATAACATGCTACAGTATTATTATTCTACAATATGCGCTATATAAGTCGACAATTATTATTATTTGATATTCTGCTGTGAAGGAGTCTCTCCAATCGACTACTAAAAGGGCCCTCAAAAAACTTTCTGGCCACAGTCCCTGTGATTCATTACGCCACTGTCTGAAACTAATGGTTACATGCATTTGTGTTAGTTCCCTGTTTGTGTGTGAGATTTTAGCTTTCTCTAATTATTGACTACAATTGTGCATTTTCTTTGGTAGGGAAGAAACGAACCTTCAAATATCACCATCTCCTGTGAATGGATTGCAAAAATCAAGAACATAACCACTGATGAAGTCAAAAGACAAACAAGATTAAATGCGCTTACACTTTTTCCAAAACTATCAGCTTTTTTAAAGAGGTGATTGAGCGGTGGAATCTCTTGTCAGTCTGAGTGAGAAGGGTTGGGTGCGTTCCTTCTCTATTCTAGGGGCAGATCCAAAATTTTTCAATCGGGGTCACCATATTTTCAGAATAGTTAAGTTGGGAGCGCTAGAAGCAGTGGCATAACGAAGGGGTCGGAGTTCCTATTTAAAAATATTGGGTCCAGGGGTCATAACTCCAGAATTTTAACCATTTTAGTAATATTTTAGTGATAATCTTGTATTATGATATGTTTGTATTAGGAAATATCATAGGAGTGATGTTTTTGCCCTACTATACTGATTTTTTTTTTTTTTAGCAGCAGGTTGGGCGGGGGTTGGATTGGTCTTTGCCATCTTTTTTAGCCTTGCTCCATCCGGGAATATACGAGGCACTTAGACGACTTGAATGTTAACTACAAAACATTATGGAATGCTTCCCCAGGGATCTGTATTTTCGATATTTTGATTGATCCAATGCAATGATAAAAATATAAAATCCTGTTTAATAAATAATAAATATGGTAAATAAAAATCATAAATAATGAAAAATAGTTATTAGAATTATTTATTAAAAAATACACACAAGTGACACAACATACATTATATAAAAGATTATTTTAGTACAGTATGTAAAATAATTCATATTAAAGAAATTGTTTGGTATACAGTACAGTATAATAGTTCAAGCATGTTTGAAGCTTTCAGTGTTTTTTATTTTAATACATACAGTAGACTACCATTCAACTTCATAACATTTCACATAAATTGTTTTATGGTAATATTTCTTGGAAGGTTTACATGGTGAGTAAAATAATACAACTTTTGGTACACCATGTGTAAGAATATGGTTTTTATTAAAAAAAAAAAAAAAAAAAAAAAAAACTGGTTGTCTCGACGTTTTGGTAAGATTATTATTTGAGGTCATGAGGTTACATGTAACGTTACATTTCATTGGTTGGATAGTTTCCAAGGCACCAACAGAAATGTAAAAATTATTTGGTACATTTTGCAATTATAGTTTTTAGCAACATAAATTGAGACTCTATATGCCTTGTTTCGCAAACATATTTTTTTTAAAGATTATCAGAGAGTAGATAAAAATAAAAGTTTTTTTTCTCATTTAGCAAAATTATTTTGCCAATACTATCTAGGCAGAGGAGAAAATATAAATAAATTATTATTAATGAATTAAATGAATTAATGAATTAGTGTAGTAATGACATTGATAAATGCTTTAAATTTATATTATATAATTAATTATTTTTGGAGATTTCAGGGGAGCAGAGGGCGTAATAAAAATATATGTATCATTTTATTTGTTTATGAAATTTCCATTTTTTGACATAATAAATAATTATTTTATTTTTGTTCAAAATTGCCATTATTGGTGGTCGGTAGGTTGGCTAAACAAGGTATAAAAAAGTCTCGCCTAAAGTTCAATTAAAGCTGTATTTCTTTGGAATAATTATTGATATAGTACGAGTCAGAAAAAGTTTAATATTGTAAAATAGAAGTTATATTGCTAACAATTATATATAAAAAAAATTATAATTTTTACATAACACATAATTAAAGTCAATATAAAACACTAAAATACAGCGAGTCTACAATTTCAGGGAAAAAAAAATATTGAATACATGATACAAAAAATTAGTGGCATTGCAATGAGCTAATAACCTATCAATGGAAGAGAAAACAGACTATTTTTATGTACGTAACAATTTTACATCAAATAGTTTGTTGTCATTTTAAAGATATCATGTTTTTTATTTTCATTGGAGTACACAGTTTACCCCCGCCCCCCCCACACATAAGTTTTTTTGTACTCATAAAATGATGAAAACAGTAGGTGACCCTTACAGTAGAGGGATGCTTAGTTTTTACATTGCATTGCTTTAATTTTACTGTAATAATATTTTTAAAATCAAAATTTCATATCTAATATTCAGTTGAAACTGGAAGTTATTTAATTGTGCATTTTGTAGGGTTTTTCAAACATATATTTTAATATCAAATTTATTGCAAATGTGATTGCTTAGATCAACAATTTGTTTGTTTTATTCAACAAGTTTCCATTAAATCTAAATTCTACGACTACAAGTCCAACATTGATGCATATGAATATGCATAGGCTATCTAAGATATGCATATTTATTATTTTTGCATATTATTAATTTTCAAAACTTTAGATTATATTTGATAATGCACCATGATGAAATATATTAATATTGCTCCAAGTTTAAAAGTTGAACAAGTTCACCCACATCAGTATTCATGTCAAATAGCATGTGTGACCGTCGCCATGGTAGCACCATCATCGATCTTCTCAGCTCGTGGTTGACTTGATGGATGTGATAATGACTCAAATAGCTAGATGGCTGTAAGCTGTAGAACAAAAAGAAATCAAACTTACTTGATATTCAACGTGCATATAAATATTTCTGTTTTTAAAACCAACGAAATGGTAGGTCTTATAAAAAGAACCTTCATTTATAATGACAAGGATATGTTTTTAATATTTAAATTATACAAGTCTTTAGTTCGTCCTTTTTTAGTTCGATCTTTTTTGTTTGTAATGTTCCTGTGTAAGTAGGTCATTTAAGCTTTGAGCTTTTTTACTAGTCCGATAAACGAAACACTAAAATACTTACAGCTTTTGTTTGGGAAATGTCGTCGCTCTCTGTGTGTTCTATCGTTGACTTCAAAAGTACATCTCGACGCTGTTTCCTGGTTTCTGTTTGGACTGAACGCTGTGCTTTTAAATGCATCTGGGTTGTGCTTCCTTTCTGTTCTACACCAGGACTGCCGATTGCTTAATTCTACAGCACACCATGATTCACGAGTATTGTTTATTTCTTGCAATTCTTGTGAATTCATATTTGCTGGGCTTGATAATATAAATCTATGAAACTGAAATCTTACGAACTCAACTCAACAGGTGTCTCTTGTCACACTAAACCACTTCCTTGTTTACAGTCAACAGGGAACTTGAGCGTGCCTGTTGTCATGACAATTGTGTCGCCCTCTATCGATAGGTTTTCAATGGCGACTGAAAAAACCCCCAGTAGTTGCTTGAGTTTACCATGGAGGAAATACAGTAGTATGTGGAGATATATTATTTTTATTTCATTTATCGATCACTGTAATCCAGAAAAGTGTAACGATATGTCCAAGTGTGTGCATCCCAACTTTGGTGCCAGCACTGAGATAATTAAACAAAATAATGGGCCCTAATACGGTATACAGTGTAGTAACCGGACTTGCTTTCTAGATTCAAGAACTTCAGTATTGGTCTATATCTGTATAAAGCCCTGTCTAGACTATCAAATTTTATTTGACAAAACATATGACATGCCTAAATATGGTCATGATGTTTTTTGTCAAAGGAAATTTGATAGTGTGGACAGATCTTAAACTACATACAACGACAAAAATAAAATATATAAAATAGTAAATTGAAAAGTCAGAGTAAAAAAACAACAAAAATACAGTATGTAAAATAGTAAAGTGAAAAGAGTGTGAAATGGGAGTCTATCTTTTAACATTATAATTAACATGTGGATACTATTAAAAACAAATATGTTTTCGGTGGACGTTAGCCATGTCCTGCAGATTTATTGAATATTATTATAGCAATTATAGAGAGGGTAGCTATGCCCCTTCATAATGTTTTTCACTTTTTTGTTGATGCACTTCTCATAAATTGTTGACCAGGGCATCAGATCTGACTTAGGATAATACGAAGTGCAATTTTTCTCAAGACTGTACTTATTTTCAGTATAATGTCCATAAAAACATACAATTGCTAAAAGAATATACTTAAAATTACACTTTAATAAAACAAGATTATTAAAATTGTATTATCAAATCTGTGTTGGTTTAAGCTTTATTAATTGATTAATGTTTGTACTACAGTAAAAGACGTTGACAATCTAATAACACCCGCCCCTACTTTCAACAACAAAAGTTATAAATGGGACTTACTTAGCGCCACATAAACAGGAAAGAACCAACCAACCTGATTTTAGAGTCAGTCCGATGATAAAGAGCCATTTACCCACGGACTTGAGAAATGTTTTTGTTCAGGCTAATAAACTGAAACTGAAAATGGTCAATATTTCAATTGAATTGCTTGCTTTGTTAATCAGTTGCTGTCAAGTCAATTAAACGACTTTTAATTAGCAGTCACATATTATTATTACTTTATGTTTGATCAGTTTAAAATATTTTTTTAAATAAATAGATTAAATTTCTTATTAATGTTTTGAATCCTCCTATTGAAATTTTAACCATTTAAAATAAATGTTTTTATCCTTGATGTATTTTTCTTATCCAGTTGGTTTTTTTGTAATGTGGTTTTACAATTTTTATACCTCCTTGGTTGTATCGATGTAAAAATCTTGTATCGATCTTTTCTTTTGAAGGCCCCGCAACCCCGCGAGTGCAATATTCAAAAGATTATAGACCTTTAAATTTGCTTGTAAGCAATGTAAAGAATTTGTACTATGTAGTATAAATTTCGTAATTCAATTGAAAACAGTTGTTTTGGTCTGTTGGCACTTTTGGCAGTTTATAAGAGATGATCACAAAAAAATATAATGTATCTACTGCCCTCTATCGCTACTCACGACGTCATGTGATTTGAGAATTTTCGCTGCATTTTCAGGGTCGTGCAGAGATCATCTTTTTAACTAATTATTAGGGTGTCAATATGTCTGGAAAAGATCGTATAGATGTGTTCCCTTCTAGAATGTAAGTGGCATTTGGCATGTTATTGTAATGGCTTTATTTTACTTCCAGTGGCATTTAAGCTAGGCCCTACCATGGCTGATCGAAAAGTCACCACACACCACTGCTGGGCGGTTTGGAAGGGCTTGGTTTAGCATGCCAGGCCTAACAATAAGTCAAAAGATTTTCGGTGTGAAGGAGGCTAGGCCTACGCAACTATTTGTTATTGTTTAGTACAGTAGTAGTAATACTTCTTTACTAAGTGAATACTATAGTCTCTGCCATTGACTGTGTATGTATAATGTAATGATACTGTAATAAAGTTTTAATAAGGCCACGAGAATGAAAGTTGTAGGTTTGCGTCCGAAAAATTTTGAAAACACATGAGGCATTTTTTCATTTTTCATTATTCATTATTTTTTTTTATAAATGTTGTGCACAAGCCGCGGCATTGGTAATTTTACATTTATTCCCAAGCAAGAAACAATGCTTACAGTCATAAATGTACACTAGCCTATATAAAACAGATCCTTTTCTACATTTAAGACCTCTTTAAACATACGAGATTTCCTATTAATCAGAAAGATCGATTTGACCCGAAAATGACCTGAGCAGTGATCGGCGATCATGGTGCGATGTGGCCAGGCCTGCCTTCACTCGGTGTTCGCGACGAGTGATCAGTGATGAATAGATCGTTTTTCTGTCTGTTTACGACTTAGAAAGTCCGTTTTTTAAAACGAAGTATATTTTTTTTCAAAATAATGAACTTTTCAAAATAATGAAAATTTTCGTGCGGTAGCTTTTTAGGCATGCGGGCGGTGGACGCAAACCTACAACTTTCATTCCTGTGGCCTAAAATAAAAAAAGGGAAAAAGAATAAAGCAATTTTAGTATAGGTTAGGCTAGCTAAGCCTAGCCTAGGCTAGCTAGTGATATTTTCTCATCGATTTTTGGTCATCCCATGGTTGGCTATACAGTATTGTAGCTGAATCCGAGGTGCTGATTGGTGGAGCTGGCATAACCCTAACCTTAAAATTCATTTTCAATATAGAGCCTACGTCATGTTGAAAGAATAACCATTTAAATTTGTTTATATATGTGGCAAAGACAAGCCAAACCAGTCACTCGTCGCAAATATCTATTTTGAGATATTAATACAGGATTAAAGAGTAAAGTAAGACCTATAATATGGTAAAGAAAATAATTTAAATCCGACATTTTTTTAAGAAGTTACAAGCATTTAAACATACTGTACAGCTGTTTAAAGAACAATATATGAAAAATCAGCCTTCAAAGTTTATGATTTCGGGCATTCCTCATGCATAAACTATCATCAAATCCTTAAAATGTGTTGTTTTAACATTGTAAATGGCTAAAATTAACAGCTTAGAATGATGTATTAATGATATATAAATGTTGTTTTGTGCAATAAAATAGATTTTTAAAAATTTGACATTCCATCATGTTTTAGCCATTTTTTCTGAAGCACGATTTGCGACGAGTAACTAGTTTGTCTTGTTTTTGCCATATATATGTTTTTTCAATGATTGGATTTATGTGAAGTGAACACCAAGCAAGGATAACCCATGAAAGTTGAAAGACTTATTTCCAATGGGGTCCTTCTGCTGGTGATATTGGCTAGGAATCACCTTGGCTAGCACACCCTCCCAGAAGTAGTCCCCTAGCCTACTCTTCGTTCTTTAACATGCACATTTCAGCCCTCCAGCAGAAACATGTAGAGAGCAAATTAATTTTCTGTTTTCATTTAAAATAATGTACCAAGTCAATAAAAAATGTAGACTTGCTGAACTTTATGACCAAATGAAAAGTCTGTAAGGCGTGGAGGCAAGGGTTGCTCTAGGGTGGATATACATGTACATAGGGGGTGGGGTAAAAAGCTATCCAGTTGGGTGTCTGTGAATGGAGCTCAGTACCTTTTTGGTATTGGTTTATTGAAAAATATTTACCATTGACTATCGTAGAATTGTTTTATATCTTTTCAGGGCTCTGACAATTATGAAGAGTCGTTTGAAGGGAGCCCAGAAAGGACACAGTTTGCTTAAGAAGAAAGCGGATGCACTTATTCTACGATTTAGGAAGATTTTAGGAAAGATTATTGATGTAAGTGATTCTTGTGATGTAAAAGACACAAACAATACCCTCACATACACTTTTCGCAATCAACTAATCTAGTAATAAGCACATTTTAAACAATAAGCACATTTTTTGCAATGAGCTCACAAAGCTTAAAGCAATGAGTTACAACAGTCTAGCTTTGATGTTACAAAAGCGTGTACGAGAATGACACAATGACATCATATCATATAATTTAAAAGTGTATCAAAAAGAAAGTTGAATGTGTTCAACATTTTTTTTTATGTTGTCTGTCAAAAAGTTGTCAGATTTCTTAGAAAACACCTTTTGACCAATAAGCAAACGCTACAAATCATACCAACTAATCGGATTTGATAATTCAGTTTCATCAAATTACATCACATTTTTTGTATGCAATTTGATGTATTTTTATGATATTGTTCCATCACATTTTATGTAAGTTGTAACACTTTTTTGATGAAATTTGATAGTGTAGAGAGAGCTAAATAAATGTCCAAAAACATGTGACTTACCTAAATATGGTCATGATGACATATATAGGCACGTCATGACTATATATGGGCATACAATAATTATTTTTATCATAGAAAATTTGGTAAATTGTGGACAGAGATTTAAAGCTATGAGTGAATTCAAACTTATCTGTATTGTTTTTTATAATGCGGCTTAATAGGTTTTGGTTTGTGTCAGTTTGCTTTGGAAAATGTTTCGAATTTGTTTATTGTACATGCAATCACTTATCCAAATTTTTAAATATATATAAGCTTGTGTTTTATTTAATTAACATGGTAATCTTTTAATATATATATTTTTTTGCAGACTAAAACGAAGATGGGAGAATGCATGAAAGAAGCCTCTCTGTCACTTGCTGGTGCTAAGTTTACAAGTGGCAATATAAGGTTAAGAATTTTATCTTGTTTTTCAAACAAATTAAAAATATGTTTACAAAGACACAAAAACACAAATAGAAAAATAAATGAAATATAAAAAATATAAATATATAAGGAAGACTTTTTTATATGTTTTTTCGCAAACTTATTTTTATTTTAAGGATCGTCAGAGGAGGGTGAAAAAAAGAATAGAAATAAAATTTTGTTTTCTTGTAAGTTTTTTTTTTAACTTGATCAAAGCACAAGATCTATGTTAATATTTCTTAGAAAATATACAAAACTGAAATAGTAATTTGAACTCATCATCCTTAAATGAGGCCAGAAACTCAACTGCGAATTCTTGTATCCTCATGAATATATATCTTATTTTCAGCCACATGGTTTTGCAAAATGTAACAAAGGCACAAACTAAAGTTAGAAGTAAGAAAGAAAATGTTGCAGGTAAGAATGTTTTGACAATGGTGCTTCTATCTAACCTAAAATGAATTTATTTCTTATTCCTGTGCAGTTTGTTTTTATTTTTTTAATTCAAGCAGAAAACCAAATTATAACATATGATCAATCTCTAAAGAAACACTTTAAAATCGATAGTTATCTATTGGTTGTTAATTAAGTTATCACAACCATCAAATTTCGCAGCAACTGCCATGTATTTCTGTATAGCGCCCTCTATAGTATGATATCAAGCGTGAGCAAAATGGTAAATCTACATACAAAGACAGATAATGATAGTATGAAAAAACAAATATTAAACATCATCAAATTAGATGTAATTATTCTTGATCCTATTAAGATTTTAAGCCTTCAGTAAATGTTTGTGCCACGTGTATATAAATGTACAGTAATCGTTTCTGAATTAAAATGGTTGCTTATTGCTGTGATTCAAAGTTTAGCCTTATTTACTTGTTAAGCCCTGTTTCCTTAAAATCACTACACTTTAGCTACAGTTTTTTCAGTGCAATCGTTGTGCTGCGTTTGCAGACTCCGACGCAGTTGGGAAGTCTCCTTGATTTGACCAACCAATTATCAAAAACTGTCGAAAGCATGTAGCGATTGTATGGAAACCATGCTTTACAGATGATAATAACTTGTGAATTAACCATGAATAAACTTGGAAAAAAAATGTTGATATATTTGATTTTTACTCATCTTCACAGGTGTCAACCTCCCAGTTTTTGAACCATACTCTGAAGGAAATGACAGTAAGTATTCATCTTGAATAAACTGAAAGTAGTGGTCTGCTGGTATAGTGCCCAGCTTATCATTCCAAGGCCAAGTGTCCAATCCTTTATCTGATTAATTAGACAGCTTCCTGTTTAAATCTTGACACATTCTTTGCAAGGATTTTGTGGGTTATCCTTGCATCCATTATTTGTTTATTTAGGCAAATATGTACTTTTTCTTGTTTTTTAATGCTAAAGTACAGTATTATGTTTTGTAAATGTGACATGCTAATTATCAGTAAAACTTTCACTGTATTTAAACAATTAAATTATTAGTACTTTTCTAGAAAAAATTTTTCTAGAAAATTATTTTTCTTTGTTCATATAATCTAATAAGAATAATTTATTTCCACAGCTTATGAGCTAACTGGTCTTTCACGAGGAGGTCAGCAGATAGATATTCTTAAGAAGAACTATGCTAAAGCTGTTGAACTATTAGTGGTATTGGCATCTCTACAAACCTCATTCATTACATTGGACGAGGCTATTAAGATCACCAATAGACGAGTCAATGCTATTGAACATGGTATGTGTTCTATTCAGTCTTTCCTGGTATTTTATTCTTTCTTGGAAACAGAGGCGTAACTACATGAGGTGCAGACGGGCACGTGCCCGGGGCGCTGAACTGAAGGGAATACCAAAATTGAGCCTGGACAAAAATTATATAGGACTATCTGAGGTTCTTTTTTTTTTTTTTAATCAATTAACAACCAAAACAACAAGTTCAAAACAGAAGTCATTCCTATTTTTGCCCCAAAGGCCCTGCCTGGAAATATTACTGGATAAGACTGTGGCTATTCATCTTCCTGTTTCTCCTTTGTCTGTTTGGATATTTATTTCCCTGTGTGTCTATTTTTGTCTCTATGTTTATCTGTATATTTACTGTACCTCCTAATGTATATTGAAATGAATCCAGCAATATATTTGAAGAACTACTGCATGCTTTCTAGCATGTCCATGAAAATATAATAATTCTTCGTAATATCAGATTTAATTCTTTGCCATTTACGTTAAACTTCTTCTTTCCTCACCTTGTGAGGGCATTGACTGTTTAATCTCCATTGTAAAAGTGGTTGTAATGTTTTTTTTTTTTAGTTATTATTCCAAGAATAGAAAAGACTATCCAATACATCAAAACAGAACTTGATGAAAAGGAGAGAGAAGAATTCTACAGGTTAAAGAAGATTCAAGAAAAGAAGAAAATAATCCGAGAGAGGAATGAGAAGGAAAAGCTAGAACGATTGGCAGCGTATACAAGAACAGAAGAAGAGCCCCACAATCTGATAGATGAACGAGATGAAGATCTATTGTTCTAGCAAAATTTATCTAACAAAAATAAACTTGGGATAATTTATAATAGTAGATGTATTTAACAAATTATAATCTTTTTTCCCTCTTTTCTATCTATCTTTTTCAGTTTATCAGTCATTAAGGGTACATCGTTCCATGTCAAAACTTTGGACTGAGTATGTTCAACAGAAAGTTGTGCACATTAGTATTTATATACTGTTCATCTCAGTATGACCTATGCACTTGTCAATTGTAATCCAAGCTTCTTTGGACCCAGGCCTAGTGGGGACTTAGCCTGAAATGTAACTTTAAAAAATGTTATGCCCGTGCACAAGTCCTGGCCACCAGCACACTTGTCAAATGCAATCCAAGCTTCCTCGGACCCAGGCCTAGTGACGGCTTAGCCGGAAATATAACTTTAAAAATTTGTATGTACATGTACAAGTCCTGGCCACCTACCCAGCTATTTTGCAGTACAAATGCCCGAAACTCCGGCTACACTGACATTTAGAATTCTCTGCCCTCTCCAGTTCAATTACACCTCCCAGCACTATGGGGAGGATACAAATATATGTACATCCCCGGTTCAGTCCTGGATAGTGCCCTGCTATTGTGAGGGCCTGAGGAGGGGGATTACAATTGACAAGTGCATTACTCCAAATAAAGTCAGATGTCCTTATTGCGATTTTATATTTTGACCTTTAATTGGATTGTATTTGGTAATGAAAAATTAATCATATACTGTATGTATAATGTTGTTATATTGCATTTAAACATTTTAAATTGTGTTTTAGGGGGTTTATATTGTATGGTGGATAAAATTGAAAAAATATTGTAAAAATGTAATACAATAATAGTGTATATGAAGAATATGTTTGTGATTATGTATTCAATTAATAATGCTAGACAGGATACCAGACTCGCCAGTCTGACTGTTATGCTATTCTATACCCTGCCGCTTAGATGTTGTTGCAAAGTACCCACAAACCAACAGCAAACACACCTTTGTTTGTGGTTCTAGCAAATATTCCCGAACCTGTTCTGAGTGGTCTGTTTGATTGGCACTCCAGGGATGTCCATAATGAGATACTATGCATCACTTGCGGAAATAGCACAATATAAATGTTAATAGATAATTAATAGTTGTAATTGTTAATTATCGTAATTATGATATTACAGTTTTGTGTTAAATGTCATTGCATTGCAAGTTGTAATGGCACAATTAATCATTCATCATTTGTGATGTGATTCAGTTCCTCCACTGAGCTCTTTGCAGTACTTTCCTTTTTATAAGTACTGTACATCTTCTCATGTCAAACATCTTCCTTCTTTCTGCTGTTCCTTATCGTTCTATTCTTCCTCTAATAACTTCCTTTAATTTTCCTCAGTGCATAACCAACCCAACATATGTATTCAAATTCTAAAGTTATATTAAGCTTGATCTCCATACAATCGCTCATAGTCGCTACATTTTTTTTTTTTTTTTTTTTTTTTACTGCAATTGTTGCATTGCGTAGCTGTTCCCGTCGCAATCGGGATCTCTCCCTGATTCAAATGGCCAATCAACGTCGCCAAAGGGGTCGGTGATGTAGCGTGTAGCGATTTTTATGGAAACCAAGCTTTAAAAAACATAATCATTGTCAATCACATAAACCACACGTGGGTACGTTGCGGCCCGATGTCAATTTTGTTGTGGCCCGTGAATATAATTAAAACTCGTGTGTGCGGCCAACCAAACTAACATTTTTGTTTATAAAACTCCTTGTTATGGCCCGACGTCGAACGTGTAAAAAGTAACATTAAAATAGCATAAAACTGTATAAACCTTGAAACCTTGTTTTTTATTCAGTATAAATACATAGCATTTAACCTTTGATCCGCACTCAATGAATTCCGAGTCGCATGCTCTCAGTGTCAGTCAAGCCAATCTGATTCATTTCTATGAAATATCGAATTATACTGTTGATTAAAAGTTAAAAACAAAAATAATGTTAACTACAAATACATATTCGTGTATGATATATACATTACACTTATACTGTACAATTTAGCAGAGATGATAATGAACATGCCATTGCACACCGGAATGCTGATGCTGAGTTTTTCCTCCCAGTGAGCATAAATGAATAGCCTTACCGCTAAAGCCTGGTTTCGACTATCGTCAATGTGGTAATTATTACAAAATGTATACACATGTAAACTATACATGCAGTGCAACCTCTATTTCGAGACAACTTTTTCAAAGATCCAGATAACAATCATCAAATCTTTTAACACAAAGCTAACCCTCTAAGTGGAGACGAAACCCTGAGACCACCCCAAAATTGTTCAGGTCCCAAGTCTCAAATTCGAGGGAGAACTGTACACAAATTTTGAACGGTAAAAAAGTGAAACACTCCAGTGCCGCATAGCAGAAAGCTCCAGTTCGATTCCCGGTTGAGCAATTTTTCACACTCGCCGGGAATGGAGATGACAACACGTTTTCTAAAATAAGATATTTTTATTTATAAATTTTGAACGCTAAAAAAGATAATATATTTTGTATAATATAGACAGCGCAAAACTTCTCGCTCAGAACAAAATTAACTTAAAACTACGTAAAGCATGCACACTATCATTATAGGCCAGCGCAGGAGCCATTCTTAATTACTGTATTAGCATTATTTTTTATTGCAGTAGGCCTACCACAGTATTACTATTATATGTTTATTGTTATTAAAATACACCGTCTATCTGGGCGGATTTAGGGGGTGGGGGCCGGCCCGGCTCCGCCTTTTGGGAGGTTAAAAAAAAAATAAAGATAAAAGAAAGATAGCTCAGAACGTCTCAAATATTATTTTCGGGCGTCTAGAACACAAAAATTTCGCGGGGGCATTTCCCGGACCCCCCTAGGGCAATGTTGTCTCGATCGGCCCAACTTCCCCCCCCCCCCT
>NW_022722535.1:48004-51615 GCF_011630105.1 Anneissia japonica | reverse complement strand
CCACCTCCCCCCCCCCCCTTTTTTTTGGACATCTCTGGATCCACCCCTGTCTATGGCCTTAAATCTAGTGTTGGCAACCGGTGTGAATGTGTCCTTAGGCTCTGGTATTCTATGCTCTTCTCTCTCTCTGGGCGTTCCTCTGGCTTGGCTTTGATTGTACCGCTTTGAGTTTTACTTTAGTCGCCCCTCCGGTGCCTATGAACGTGCTAGACTCTTGTAACCTTCTCGGAATTTCAGAATACGCCACCAATATATAATCGGATTTAGTGCTGCATTCAGCATCAGAAGCGGTAACATAACTGTGAACATTTTTCTCGCCGACTCCTGCGATATCCAGCCATGTATATAACATATCATTATTAATAGTATTGGTAATAAATAAATAAATGGTCAGTGAACACACTAAAATTTCAAATGGGATAAAGAAGAGGGACCGCAATCGGACCCGTCGAACAGCTCCGGAGATACGCACTTCGTGTCTATTGGATTTGCGTTTCAAAATAACGAAAATAAGAGTACACAAGTTCTACGGTAAGCGTCAATGCACAATGTATGTGTATATATACACGAACTTGTGATTTAAAATAGCAGGTACTATAACTAAGAAGCCTGGCAATAACCACAGCAATATTGATATGATAGCTAATTACTAATAATTTGGCCATACATAACTGGAGCAGCCACAACTAAGATGCGTTCCAAACTCACAGTTAGAACAAAAATTAAAGACCACAACATTATGATCAACGTTATAACTAAATAATAATTGCATACCGAATGCAGTCGGTAGTTGATAAGCACAGAACCATTATAGTAAAGTTCAAACACCCACTTATCAAATCAACGATTGCAAGATTAACAATTAAAACACTTGACTTCTTCTAGGTTCGGGAGGCAACAGACGGTAAAGATTACGAATGCGTTTTAATATGGCTGCAACGCAAATTATAATCGTTAAATAGGCACTGGCCATTCCGGCTCTGACAAAACCAGGCGGTAGAACTAGAATTGTTTATGTTGCTTATTTCCGTGTCATTCATTTTAGTTTTTATGTGCGTCAATAAGATGAGCAAACAAACTTGTTTAATTTCAATGTTCTTGAAATTGATATACTGTTTGGTAAAGTTGTTTTTAGTATCGAATGTGCGCCTTGGAAGGAAGAGATAGACAAAACACAGGAATTATGTAAAAGGACATTGGTTGTTAAAACAACTTATATTACTTGAATTCGACATAATCGACTACGGTACTGTAAGTGAAGGATCGATGGGGTAGCGAAAAGGGGTGCACCCTACCCCATCCCATTCGGATCAGCCAATAAATTACCAGAAGTGTGAAATCATTTAAATGAGGGATTAAAATGGCCAAAACTGCGATATTTCATTGCCCCGATAATATGTTAACCTATAATGGTACGAAACTTTTCCTTTTGTCCACCCTATAGTACTATAACGGTCCTCGATACAATTGGTGCTGAAACCTCGGAGCGTTTAGTGGTAGAATAATCCAAAATTACAACTTCAAGAAAGGAGGCGAGAAAATTAGATGTTAGAAAGCATACAGAAGGTTTAAAAAGCAAGTGTTCTCCCAGCCCTCACTGGAGAGAACTTACTACGGGATCATCACAACAGCTTCCACCACTGATTATCGAAATGTATTGTTCATGCAATGTATTTTGATAGGCCCCCAAATGGATAATTTAAAATAACATCTTTGTGTCTCCACTAAGAATTTCTTTAAAAAATAATAAATTAGTTAAGAATGAAGAATAACTAAGAACAAATATTAAATTAAGTTTTTATCGAATAAGAATATATTAAAAACAATTAAGTTTATCATGAGCAAGAATCATTTTACTTTTAACTGGTATTTTATCATTTACAACCAAATGTTTACAGCCTTTGAAAAGAAAGGAATGCATTACGGCTATTGCTCACTTTTGGTACGCAGTGTCTGGCGTTTGTGCACTTGGGCTCTCTCAGGTTTTCTAAAGGGATTCGATGTGACCAGTATTATTCTACAATGCGTAAAATTGGTTCTATTAAAAAGGCAAACCAAATTTGAGTTGCGCAAACAACCCTAAAACTATAAAAGAAAGGTTTTAAATTGGACATGGACTTAACTTTAAAAAAAAAAATAGCATCCGCTCCGTAACCTGTTACCAATCGATGAGAATATTCTATGTCATTGCCTGTAACTAGGATTTTTTTTTGGGGTGGGTGGGGGGTTCAAATTTGGAAAAAGTGGAGCCTTTTGAAGATGTTAACGAACAACCAATTGCGCTGACCACATAAATAAGAGTTCCATCTTGAAACTTGTATCAAAAGTTGCTACTGTCTATAAAGATTATTTGAACAGGATTGTTTTTTTTTTTTTTTTTTTTTTTTTAAAGTTTAAGTTTTTTTGCCATCCAAGCGGAGCCAGCTAGCAAACGGCGGGGTTCGTCTCCTCTCTGTGTTCAATAACGAAGTGCGAAGGATGCAATTGAGAATAGTGCGTGCTAAAAAAAAGTCAATTAACTGCCATAAGTGCTTAACATGGTGAAAAAAAACCAAAAATGTACTTCAAAAAGTTAGCAGAAGCAAATTTCCACTGAACCCCATCGGATAATAAATGTGGTTTTGTAGAAAACTGAAACTTAGATGTCGTGGAGCAGCAATAAATCGTGTTGTCCAGTACCGCAATGATTATAAACCGAAGAGAGATTCACCAATAGTTATAAATATTTAAAGTTGAAGTAAGCTGACCCTTCGTAAACGACGTAGACTAAACTGAAACAACTTTGTACTTTGACAAGGCCTATGCGGCAGAAGAAGCCAACAACGGAAACAGAGGTGTAGGCCTATATTATTGTTAAGAAAGTGTGAGCAAATGATAAAGAAAATGAGAGTAAATATGACGGGCTCCTTTCGTTGATTTTGCATGCAAACAAGCAGTTAAACCATAATAAATTTCTTAATTGTTTATAATCATGACTAAATTACTTTAGGCCTATAACATAATTTTCATTCTTGATCATCATTACCGAAACGCCTATTAGATAAATTTTATGACATGTGTTACGAATGTTTATGCTTTTGTGTCTTGCTCAATGGCGTAACAAGGTTCTGAGAGGGACCCTGGTTCGAACATCCTGGGCGCGAACCCATTGATGAAACTGAATATTGTAGGCCCTACAATTTTTTACTTTTTAGTTCTTAGTCTAAGTTTCGGTGCAGAAATATATAACTAATGTATCATTATATACTGTCATGTATATTTTTAACCGGGAATAAAACTTTCGATGCCAGTTTAACATACTTACTCGGCTATTTTGCAGAACAAATACCCGAAACTCAGGCTAACCTGATAATTTGAATTATCTGCCCTTTCCAGTTCAGTTACATGATCACATCAACTGGTCCCAGAACATCCTGACCCCATAGAATGACAGTGTAAACATGTGTGTTTGTGGGACACTCGTATTCCTGGACCTGTTATGATTGGACATTTTTTAAGTTTGACACTAAATATAACTCAGAAAAAAAAAAAGAAATAGACACATTTTTTCAAAATAATATGCAATACTTTATTGGTTAGAACAGCTCAAGTTGAAATTAGTGTTTACTGCA
>NW_022722535.1:35999-45919 GCF_011630105.1 Anneissia japonica | reverse complement strand
GAGAGAGAGATTCAGAGCCTAGCACCTAGTGATTGAGGCTGTGCCCTCATGAAACAGCCTGTAGTACAAAATATAATGTTCAGTTCGTAACCTAGTGTCTTTGATTTAATTATATATATATATAATTATATATACACACTGTATTTACCTTTCTATGATTTATATTTATATATAGGCCTATTCATATATTCACATAGGCCTATATATATATATATATATATGTATATATACATATATATATATATATATATACATATATATATGATTGTCAAGATCAACTACTCTGTGTACCTGGAATTTGGGGCAGTCTCGGGGTTCGGTCTCAAATTAGAAACCTCTAAATTGAGACCACGGACAGAAGTGACACTTGGTGGTTACAATAGGCCTATGTGAAAAAGGTCGTAACTTTTTTCATCTGAAGTCATAGTATGATAATATGGGTATCTATGTTTTTGAGGCCCAGGAATTGGTTAGTGGTGACAGAAATACTTAAAAATTTTATTTTCAGTGGTCAAATTTTAAACTTAATGCTTTTTTAGGCTTACGGTAAGATACGCACTGTATCGAAAAAAATATAGATACAGCTAATCCCACTTTCCACCCTTTATGAGGCTACCAGCAGTGTTGCTAAGATTGGTACAGTATATTACACAATAAAAACATTTTTCTAATTATTATTTTGTTAAGTGGACAGCCTGTAAGATAAGCAAATACTCCTGAAATTTTTGTTATGATAAACCTTTATGGTTACGTAGGCCTAGAGCATGAATATGAAATCGATGTTGTATGTATAAGTTATCAGTCATCAAAATTAAGCTAATTTTTTTAAAATGTTTTGTAAATGAAGAAGTATAGGTGGAAATGGTCATTGCTACAATGATAAATGAAAGATAATAAAAATTAAACTGTACCTATTGTTTATCCTACAGTGCGTATCTTTATTAAAAGAAGGTGTCAAAATACTCAGGTCCAGAAGAAACTGCTTCATTTAAGACCTGTACATTTGTTACTTGAAATATCACCCTTTTACAGACCATCACTATTAAACAACTTTATTTATTTCCTCTTGGTGGACAACCGTAAATAAATCATTTTCCATTTATCGTCCCGCTCCCAACCCATGACCGTTCTCTTTAAGAAAGTACGGTCTAAACCCTCCCCCTTTAACGTAATAGAGAACCAGATGCAGAACTTTATATGGATCAACTTATCTGTTAATGTTAAAGTTCAATTTTTCAAATTACACAGTATTTATTTTTTTTAAACCCTTTTATTTTCAAATTTTGTCACTTGGAACTTCCATAAAAGTGGTCTCGGTCTCGAATTAGATGGGGTCTCATATACCTTTCCCGGCTGTCAATCAAACTTCCAAGTAACCAATCAGAACAAGGCATATATGCGCTGTTTACAAACACGTTTTCCACACAAACACACGAGTGAAACGGTGAGGTCAGTGTTAAAAGATAGTTGGTTAGTTCTGGTTAGTTCTGGTTAGTTGGTACTTTGAAAAAGTGGTCTCAAATTAGAGGGGTCTCGGAATTAGAGAGGTCTCGAATTGGAGGGCGGACTGTAATATATATATATAGAGAGAGGGGGAGTGACGGGGGGGGGGGGCAAGGGGAAGAGAGAGAGAGAAATGTTAAGCGTAAAAAGATACCTACTCTAAATCGGCTGGTGGTAATGCTTTATACATACAAATTCTAACTCCCAATTCGAGACCCTCGAGACCACTTTTTTAAAGATCTAAACAACCGTCAATTTTTTAATACTAAGTGAAGACGAACCCAGAGACACCCCTCCCAGAGGGGTCTCGTAAGACGAACTGTATACAAATTACGGTAAAGAAGTGAAATCTGCCACTGTATGACAGCAAAAGGCCCCAGTTTGAATCCCAGTTGGGGCACGGTTCACAATCTTACTGGGATGGGTATATACGGTAGGTTTTTCTCCAAAATGTATTATTTTATTTACATTTTTACAGTTATAGAAGATTTACTATTAATGTATGTCTATTTTTATTGAAATATACCGTCTACAGCCTTAAATCTATATTATTAATAGCAACCGATAATGTGTCCTTGGGCCTATTTTATAAATTACAGCTGGGTTCTGGTTTGGTTTTTATCGTGCCGTGCTGAGTTTTACTTTGGTACACGAGCAAGATTTCTTGCTTGCTCAAAACAAAATTACCTTAAAACTACGAAAAGCATATGAAACTATCATTTGAAGTGAATATTATCATCATATGTTAATTGGTATTAATAAATGTAGATAATGTCTACAGCCTTAACTCTATTATGTTGATAACCAATAATGTGTTCTCGGGCCTCTATTCATATAAAATACAAGGCTCTTCTCTCTCTGGGCGTTCCTCTTTGGTATTGACTGTACCAGTACCGCTTTGAATTTTACTTTTGTCACCCTTCTGGTGCCTATGGCAACGTGCTAGATTCTTGTAACCTTCTCTGAATTTCGGAATACGCCACCAATATATAATCGGATTTAGTGCTGAATTAAGCATCAGAAACGGTAACATAATTGCGGATATTTTTTCCACAAACTCCAGCGATACCCAGCTATGTATATAACATATCATTATTAATTGTATTGGTAATAAACAAATGATCAGTGAACACACTAAAATCCCAAATGTAAAGAAGAGCGACCGCAATCGGGTCTGTCGAGCAGATCCAGAGATACCCCCAACTTCGTGTCTATTGGATTTGCGTTTCAAAATAACGAAAATTAAAATATACAAGAGTACCACGCTAAGCGTCAATGCACAATGTATGTATATATACACGAACCCGCGATTGAAAATAGCAGGTAATACAACTAAAAAAACCGGTAATAACCACAGTAATATTGATATGATAGTTAATCTACATGTACTAATAATCTGACCATATCTAACTGGAGCAGCGACAGCTAAGAAGCGTTCCAAACTCGCAGCAAGAACAAAAATTAAAGACCACAACATTATGATCAACGTTAAAATTAAAATTAAAATTGCATATGGAATGTACTCGGTAGTTGATAGGACCAGAACTATAATAGTGAAGTTAAGACACCCACTTATCAAATCGACGACTGCAAGATTAACTATCAAAACACTTGACTTTTTCCTTAGGTTCGGGATGCAACAGACAGTGAAGATTACGAATGCGTTTTCAAAAATGGCTGCAACGCAAATTATTACCGTTAAATAGGCACTAGCCATTCCGGCTCTGACGAAGTTCGTATTTGAATAAAGGTAACCATAATCGAAAGAACTAGAATAAGTGTTTATATCTGTCATGTCGGTGTCATTCATGTTATATTTTTTGTGCGTCAATCAGATGAGCAAACAAACTTGTTTAATTTAAATGTTCTCAGACAGCAATTGATATACTGTTTGGTGAAGTTGATTCTAGTATCGAATATGTCTTGGAAGGTAGAGGTACTTGCTAAAACAGGTGACAAAACACAAGAATTCTGTATAAGAAAGACGTTGTTTGAAATTAATTTATGTTATTTCGGCATACATCGACTACGGTACTACTGTAAAGCTCGGTTTCCACATCGTCGCTCAGCCTATCGGCGACAGTCGCCGACGGCTGTTGGCAAGGTTGAATCTGGTTCAACTTTGCAGATTGCGTTTCAGACGAATCAGGATGCATGGCTACTGCCTGGACGCAATCAGGATGCACCCGATTCGTCTGCCAACGCAATCGGCAAAGTTGGACCTGGTTCAACCTTCCTGACACCTGTCGGCAACAGTCGCCTGTCGGGTGAACGATTCTAAGTGGTGGATCCATGGGGTAGCGAAAAGGACGTACCCACTCCTTCCTAGCTAGACCAGCCAATTACTACGAAAGCTCAGTGCCAATTAAGTAGTAATCCGTTAGTACGGATTATCAATCCGAACTATGAATTAATAATCCGTACAAACTAATTAGTAATCCGTACAAACTAATTAGTAATCCGTACAAACTAATTAGTAATCCGTACAAACTAATTAGTAATCCGTACAAACTAATTAGTACCGCAACACTTTCGAACGAATTGTAATCCGTACAAACGAATTAGTAATAAGTACGAACGAATTAGTAATCGGTACAAACGGATTAGCAATCCGTACAAACGAATTAGTAATCCCACAAACGGGTTAGTAATCAGTAAGAACGACCTAATAACCCAAGGCATTGTAATCCGTACAAACGAATTAGTAATCAGTACGAAAGAATTAGTAATCACTACAAACGGATTAGCATTCCGTACAAACGAATTGCAATAATAACGAATTATCATTGGTCTCAGGAAGCTTGGGGTGGTGGAGAGGGGGGCATACAGAACGGCTTAAAAAAATCAGATGTTCTCCCAACCCACTATACAGAGAGAAAATACTGGGATTATCACACATTAATTAACATCATTAAGCACTGATTACAGTAATATATTGTTATTAACATCATGTATTGAAGAATAGTTATAAAAACGAGTAGGTTAACATTTCGAAGTTTTGTTTATCTACTGAGATCTCATTTGTTTTCGTATTATAAAGAAATAATAAATTATATAATGAAGAATAAACTAATGAACAAATACTAAATGAAGAATTCATTAAATAATAAATACGAGGAATTAATTTTAATGAGTAAGAATCATTTTACTTTTAACTGGTATGTTTTATAATTTACAACCAACTGTTTAAATATACTCACCTTTTGTGCCCGATTTGTAGACCCTCCTACAAAAGGGACGCAAGTGTATCTCAAATGCTCAAGGACCTCAGCTGGAAACCCCTACAAATTTAAAAGAAAATACAAAGGCTAGCTACACTATTCAAAATTAGGAACGTGGATCATAAAATTCTACGTAAGAAAGAAACAACATGTCGACCCGCGAGAGGACACAGTGAAGCACTATGCTAAATAAAGAGGAATTCGCACTTTCCTTTTTTTTTAATTAAAACTTCAGTAGAATGCAACAAACTGCTCCAAACCACAGTTGATCAGCCAAACGTCGCAACTTTCACGACAGCACTAAGACCCAAATTGCCTGCAGTAGAGTACACGTCAACATTACGAGCCCGTGGTCTGTATGATAATGATTCTTAATGATCAGTAATATTTGGCAATTCAGAAGTTAAGTTTTACTATAGGACCTCACTAAATTAAACTAAATAAGGTCACACCGGACCTTTTCGCTAAATTGTAGTGTGAAGGTGAAATTATCTCTCCATCGATTATCGATTATTATAATTCATAATGAATTTTAATATTTTGCAACAGTTACACGGAAACGCACTGTTGCTGTATGCAACGCCACCCAGTTTTTGCCTATCTTCTCTCGTCGACCTTTTAACTAATGTTAAATTTACCCCGTAAATCAAATAAATCAAACAGATTTTGTTGACAATTTTACTTGTACTGCACATTATGAAGACGACTACTGACGTTGATAAACTTGAGAAAAATCACTAAAGATGATCTTCTCATTCCTAAGCCTAATCTAGAATAATGCTCCTTACATCTACAACTCTCTTCCACCTATTGTCCGTTCTACTTTCTCTTCTTTTTAAAATCCAACCTTCTTAGTTATCTTTCATCCAATCTTGTGTAATTTTTCCCTGTTGCCATCTCTTTTTGTTGCAATATTTTTAATCTTGATTTCGTTCTGTTTTGTATTGTAAATAATTTTAGTTTTTTTTTCTTGATTGAATGTTTTCCTTAAATCATTATTTTATATAATTTATATACTGTAGACCTATAGGCCTATAAGCTTTTTTTCTGATTTTTATTATTTTCATTTTTATTAATTTTTTCCTGCTTTAATTTAATTAATTTGTTTATGTTAAAGACCAAATTTAATTTTTATACTTATGTTCTATTTGTATGTACTGAGGGTTCCAATTGATCAGCTCAGGCTGGATGGACCACCCTCACAAAATATTGTTGAAATAAATAAAAAACATAAATTAATTAATGATTTTGGTTTTGAAATATGTAATTCAAATATTTGCATATTATACTAAAAAAATAATGTATGTAATTGGAACTACTATTAGTCAAAACGGCGGCATTATCAGCAAAATTTAATAAAACTGGAAAAGTGCACCGGCGGTATACTTGGTACGCAGGGGCGGATTTAGTGGGGGGGGCGGCGCGGTCCCGGCCTCCCGGTAAAAAAAAAAAAAAAAAAAAAAAAAAAAAAAAGAGAGAAAAAGAAAAAAATGATAGCCCAGAATGCCTCAAATGTTATGTTCGGGCGTCTAGAACACAAAAATTTTGTGTTCTAGACAGTGTTGTCTCAATCGGCCCAACTTTCGGCCCCCTTCCGGCTCCCCTTTTGGACATTTCTGGATCCGCCCCTGGTATGCTTGATGTGGGTACGTGGAAACGTAATGTTGGACTGTATGCAGCATCACCCAGTTCCAGGACTCGTTTAACCACGCGTCAATAGGCTGGAAAATTACTTGCGCCTATCCGGATAATTGCGTAAACACAGAATAGGCCTACACAATATTTCAAAAGTTTTATGATGTTCCTTAATTTATTGTATTTTAACGTGTTTTACCCTAACATCGTAACTTTCTCGCCTCCTTTCTTGGAGGTGTCGTTGTCGCTTACTCTACCTCTAAAACGCTCCCAGATTTCACTACCAAATGTGGTTTTGCTCGCAAAGCCGATGCTCGAGATTGTGAGTTTCCTACCTATCAGGTCCAATGCGGCTTGAAGCGGTAAGGCAAGCCTGCTATTAACTAATGCTACGCGTAATAAACTGCGGTGGTGGACCGTTGGAGTCCTTTGCAAGTAGATCTTTACCCACTAGAACCAGAACCAGAATCAATTCTTCGTTCCGGTCACCCATCAATTTCAGGTAGACAGGATTTTTCTCCGGTTATAGGATCCCTGCAAAGGGTAGCCTACTGTATCAAGAAATATATATCTAAGTTAGGAACTGAAAATTTATTTCAAAAGAAAGTTAAAAAGGATAATAACATACGATGTGACTGTTTTACTACCTTGTTTAAAGATAGTCAGAGGAGGGCGAAAAAAAATTAACAAAATTGTTTTCTTATTTGCCAAAAACACCAGACAAAGGAGGAAATAAGATAAACTTTTATTGGTGAATGTAAACAGTGTAGTAAGGGGATGCTTTAACATTTCTACACCTCTTGTTAAACCGTACTCCTACACTTTCGGAGTCCTTGGGAGATCAGCTTTACCTACCAAAACCATGAATAATTCACAAAACTGTCTGCGCTCAGCTCTTGAAAATTGGTCTCGGGTAGCTTGGGGGTGGGGGAAACACAAAGGTACTCCCAACCCACTGTTGTTTAACCAGAGAGAAAATACTGGGATAACCACAAATTAGATAACATCTTGCAGCACTGATT
This sequence comes from Anneissia japonica, assembly GCF_011630105.1. Taxonomy (NCBI): domain Eukaryota; kingdom Metazoa; phylum Echinodermata; class Crinoidea; order Comatulida; family Comatulidae; genus Anneissia; species Anneissia japonica. Next base: position 38,538 of record NW_022722535.1, on the reverse strand, counting down.
ATTGAAATGTATTGTTATCATTATGCAATGAAGAATAGTTTTAATAATGGATTACAAAGTTGTTATAGGCCTATACTAAGAATTTCGAATTTATTTTCTTATAAAGAAATAATAAATCTTTTTAATGAAAAATAAACTAAGGAACAAATATTAAATTACGAATTCAGTGAATAAGAAATATTAGGAACAATTAAGTTTGTCGTGAGCAAGAATTCTTTTAATTTTGACTGGTATGTTTATCATTTACAACCAAATTAATGTTTACAACCTTCAAAATTAAAAAAGAAATATGGCTTTACTCACCTAGTATCCTAGTATCTGGCGTTAATGCACTTGTGCTTTCTCAGGTTGTCTGAAGCGGATTCGATGGGACCAGTTTTACTTTACAAATACAATGCGTAAAATATTGGTTCTATTAAAAGGCAAACAAAATTTGAGTTGCTTTGCAACACAAAACTAAAAAAAACTTAAATTTTCAATGGACTAAAAAACAGACAGAAAAGAAAAGAAAATAAGGAAAGAACGGAAATGGAGAAAATGCACGGATGTCAATGGTCTGACATTTCTAAACATAGTCTCAACACTGCCTCTACTGGATAATAAAGAACAAAGAGGATTTGCAGAAAATCGAAACTTACTTGGAGCAGGAAATCGTGTTGTCCATACCCAGTACCCGCCTGATTATAAATCGAATGGAAATTCACCGATAGTTAAAAAATAAATATTTAGAGTTGGAAGTAAGCTGACCAGTAAACGACGTCGAGCCTCACTTGTAACAACTTTGCACAATGACCCAACGCTGCACAGAAAGCCAACAACGGAAAATGATAAAGAAAATGAGAGTAAATGTGACTGACTCATTATGCAACTTTCATTGAATTTGTATGCAAAGCAAGCACTGGAATCAAAATTACTATTTTCTTAATTGTTATAAAAGTATGCCAAAATTGGTTTATAATTTTCATTTTTGATCATTATTACGGAAATGCTTATATTATAGATAAATTTAATGACATGTGTTCGCTTATGTGTCTCGGTTTATTATATTTCATCAATCATGCGACAGGTTTATTCTTATTGATTCCTAGCTCTGCTTAACACATTAAGCAGTGACGGCGCCAGCGTCTGAAATCTGGAAGGGGGAAGTGAGGGGAAAGGTAAAATTTTAAGGGGTGTAAGTTTTCCCATAGCAGACAGGAAATACAATCATAATTTATAAAATCACAGCATTACCGGGTAAAGTTTCTAATGTACTTGTAGTTTTCATTTAAATTTTCAGTAATTTATTACAAATGTAAAACGTTTGTTAAATGCATTGTGTTTAAGTGGCCAGTGGCCTTGAAAAGACAGAGAGACCAATCGGAGAAATTAATATTGTTGGGCAATCTTACAATGTTCATATTTCCAGCAAAACTGGGGGAGGGGGGAAAGAAAATTATCTGAAGCGCCGAAAAATATGCCCGTACCGCCACTCACACTAAGTCACGTTTCATTCCTTTTCCTTGCTCCGGTCACCCATCACCAGCCCCGTAGCTAAGCTCGTTTGAGAGTGGGGGGTTTGGGGGGGGGGGGGGGGGGGGAAGCAGAAACATTTCCTAAGGGGGCCATGTACTAGAAGGGTCCAACTTAGTCCCACCACGGTTGTCAAGATACATCCTGACACTACAAGGACGTCCCCGGCTCAGTCCCTGCTATTGTGCGGATTGGAGAGGGAGGGGGTGAGAATTACAATTGAGAAACGTGCATTACTCCGAGTAAAGTCAGAGGCGCTGTTGAGACAGTGTATTTTGACCTTTAATTGGATCGTATTCAGTAATGAAAAATTAATCATACTGCATTGCATAGTGTTGTTTAAAAAATGGCATTGGCATTAGAAAAATGTTTAAATTGTGTTTTGAGTTTTATATTTTATGGTGAAAATAAAATTATAAAAATGTAGTAAAGTACGATAATAGTGTATGATAGTGATTATGTATTCAATTAATAATGCCAGAAGAAAAAAAAACCAAAATATAGATATCAGTCTTCTCTGGCATGGAATGTTCTGCTATAGCCCCGCCCCTTAGTTGTTGTTGCTACGGTACCTGAACCTGTTCTGATTGGTCAGTTGTTAAGTTTGATTGACACCCCAAGAAGGTCCATATGAGACACTATGAATCATGTGCAGAAATTGCACAGTATAAATGTTAGTTAATAGATAATTAATAGTTGTAATTGCTAATTATTTTAATTATGATATTACAATTTCGTGTGAATGTTATTGCATTTTCGTAGAATCTGAAGATCTAATTGTAAAAATAATCAGTTATTATGTAATTCAGATCGGGTTGTTTTTATTTTTTGTGTGTGTGTTTTTCTTTTGATATCTATATGTCTTCTCATGTTCAACATCTTCGTTCTTCTTCCTATTGTTCTTTATCCTTCTATTAACTAACCTTAAACGTCAGTCATAATAGATGTAATTCATGTGTTTTATCTAAATATCAGTCTCTGTACTGGAGCTCATAACGTTGTTGAGAAATGTTGCTATGCTGTACAC
>NW_022722535.1:19190-34362 GCF_011630105.1 Anneissia japonica | reverse complement strand
AGCCTGTAGAGTGAAATTACAAGTTCCTTATTATTATTATTATATATATATATATAAATATATATATATATATATATATAAATGAATATAAAGTTGTCAGTTCAGGCAACGTATAGCGCTCGATGCTATGCAGAGCCTGTCTCTTATACACATCTTAAGTCCTTTGTTTCATAGTTAAGCCTATCAATCGGGACCAACGTGAAAGTAAACTCTTTACATTGATTGATATGTTATTGCACATACACAATCTGTGCTTGTATTAAGAACTTTACTTCAGAGCAATGGCAACATCTTAATTAGGATAAAACCACTTCCTCTAACCAAACAGAGATGCATTATGCTGTTTGTTACTTGTGGAATGTATACCACACCCATTCCATCTTGTACATTATTGTGTATTAGTATATTGAATTGGTCACTTGTTAGATACCATACAGAACAGTTATTCAACAACATACCTGTTTGAACCTACCAATATCCTTCATTTATGACAATGAATTAACTATTGAGGATGAAATATCTATAATATGCAATTGATATCATCGGCTTTGCCGACAGATATGTAGCTATGATATCGCACGTGACTACTGGCTGCCAGAAATCAAATTTTATGTGACAAAAAATGTGATATGCCCATATATGGGTACGATGACGTCATATCACATGTCACCATTTTTTTTTCAAAAATGGTTGAACGTGTTCAACTCTATGTTGCATCAAATTTCATGTGACGATTTTTTGATGAAATTTCATAGTGTAGACAAAGCTTAAGATACGCACTCCTCTGTACAATATTTTAGGCTTGATGGATCTCAATTGAGATACTTGTGAACATAATTTATATAGTAATTATAAGAAAAAACATCGAAATAATAATGCAATGAATAATATAAATTATATGTATTATAGGCCTATATATATATATATATTGTTGTTGAATGGTCTTTAGTGATATTATATTCTAATATGGCCACAGCATAAGGAAGAACACTTTGTCACCTACAAAGTTCAGACCCGTATACATTTATATTTCCTTAGGCCTAAATCATAAGGAAGTCCGCTCTATATCCAAATTTCAGGAAATTATACGTTTTATGCATGCATCGACGTGGGAATTTTGTTTTATATTGTTTGCTGAATGGTCTTCTTTAAAAATATAACAGTCTAATATGACCACAACACAAGGAAGTTCATTCGTTAAATGTTTAGTAGATAGTACAGAGAATTATGATTGTTTATCAAAATCATTATATAAAAGGTCGGTGGCCTGCGGATTTTAGCACGAGAACGCGTAGGCGTTACTCCATGCTGAGCATGGATAGCTGTTCTAATAGCTGGGTACTACATTCCGGCTAAAAAAAACTCTGTCTTTAGGTCTCTGCCTTTTGGCCTTTTTACATCCTGATTGATGCGTCGGGGATAATAGCGTTGTGTTCGTTGACAATCAATAGAAAATTCAAAATTGGTGAGTGGTAAAATAATCGAGCTCCCCTTTCGCCCTCTGCTGAATCCGTCACTGAACTCATGGGTTCACTTCCTTTTTTCCCTCTTTCTTTCTTCCCTTTAACTCTTCTCAATTTTTTTTTAATTTTTCGGCGTGACTGACAGGGGTGGGGGAACAGGCCCCCGTGGGCCCCCGCTGGATCCGCGCCTGAACCTACCTAGGCATATAGGTTGGCAAATCAGACAAACTATGCTTAGCCCAACTAGCCTTCAATTAAATAAAATTATACAAACTGTTTTTGGTTCATACATGTCGTAATAATGTATGTACGAAAGTGCGTTCTATTGTTGGAATATAATAATATATTGCTTTATGTCTTTGATTTTTTTCTCTATATAATGATGATTTTATATATTATGTATACATATTATATATACATACACATATATATAAATATATAGGCCTAATATATATATATATATATATATATTATATATAAATGAATATAAAGTTGTCAGTTCAGGCAACGTATAGTGCTCGATGCTATGCAGAGCGGTATAATAATAATAATAATAATAATAATAATAATAATAATTATAATAATAATAATAATAATAATAATAATAATAATAATAATAATAATAATAATAATAATAATAATAATAAGGAACTTGTAATTTCACTCTACAGGCTGTTTCACGCACTAGGCAATCTTCCGGAGTGAAGGGAATTTCAAATTTGACGTGTATATGTATTATGTTCTTTATTCAAACACAGTATTTACCTTTCTTTGATGATTTATATATTTAGTGGCCCTTGGAGCAAATTTTAAGAATAGGGCCCTCTAGACGCTCGGAAATGGCACTCTCGGACGGTAGAAATGCTTTTTCAAAGCAGTGTTTCTCCACAAAATTATTGACTTCCTCCCGACGCAGTTATGCTCCCTCGTATGCTCCTCCTCTCTTAGACACCCCTGGGGTGGATGAAGGATTTGGCGGTAGGGGGTGCGTGAGGGTCCACCTCACTGCCCCCACCATGGTTTGGGCTGAGGGAATAAACAATTTTGAGAATAGGGACATCTCAGGCGTTGATCCAGTGTTTTAGCTCGGTTTCCAAGAATCGCTCACCCTATCGGCGACAGTCGATTATATGGAAACCGAGCTTTACCCTGACTATCGCACATAATGTGTTCCCTGAGTGGGCGGGGTCATGGGAGGAAAACCTAATGTTTGCTTATTCCGCTTGGAATATTATTTTAGACGTGGGGGGGGGGGGAGAGTGGTTTGCTGTTAGTCTTGGGGTTCTTCTAGCTTCGCAGAGTTGGTTAATTAACAGGCCCTTTGATATGAGTGTCAACCGAGGGTCGTATCCCGAGTTCGTCATCATATTTTCAATGCACACAATCAATCGGACAACAGTATTTCATTTCATTTCATTTATTTTGTCTCAATAAAATACATAAAAAACAACAACCGGTTGCAATACAACAAAATAAAAGCATAAAAAATCTGAAACAGGCCGAGACAGGTTTCCTAAAAGTGAACCAAATCACTATCATGTAGGTCTCCTAATGCACTATTCCGATTACACACAAAATAATAATGAGCAATTGAAATAATACTTAAAATCTGTAAAATTTGCCTTAACAATAAATATATATATAGAAATTGTAAAACTTATTTAAAATATAATTTACGATCGTTTAAAATGCTTTAAGATTCAAAACCAATAAATCCCTAGTTTCTACAGGTAGTTCCTCCCAAGCGCGTGGAAACAGATGAAACACAGAATATTTCAGAGAATTTGTTCGAGCATATTGATGTACAAATTTAAGATGATCACCGTGTCTAGAGTTGATTGTTACGTAATTAAAAATATTAAAATCATAAAAGCAATGAAGACATTTCGCAATAAAAGAAATAGTAAGAAGCTTAAAACGTTTTTCAACTGAAATTAGACCGATGATGTCAAGACGTTGTGCATATGTAAGTTTCCTCCCTGTTTTGGAACACAGGCTCGAGTCATCCTGCGTTGGACTTGTTCTAAAGAGTTTAGATGCCCCTTCTGATGCGGCAGCCATGCGGGAATGGCGTACTCTCTAATTGGACGAACTATTGCACAAAATAATTTCGGAATTACAATTTCGTCTCTACAGCGCACGATTCGTTTAATGAACCCCAGCAATGTAGAAGCCTTAGATCTCGTCTGCGAAACATGTAACCCACAGTCCAATTTTGAAGTAAAAGTTATTCCTATGTATTTATAAGAGCTAACCTGAGTCAGAGAGTTTAAACCAATATTATATACATGAGCACAATTTGTAGCCTTGATGACCTAGTTATGCGCATCGACTTGCACTTACAATGAGTTACGGATCATCTTGTTAGTTATGCTCCAATTAAGAATAATATTCAAATAATTTTGGAGCGACTGCTGGTCAGCAGGAGACCTAATGGCTCTATATAAAATTGTATCGTCCGCATATTGTAGAACGTGTGAAGAAATATCCGACGGCAAGTCAAGTACAAAAATATTAAACAGAATGGGGCCAAGAACAGATCCCTGAGGAACACCAGATTGCACGTTACAGGTATTGGAAGATGCTCCTCGAAAGACAAGTTTTTGAGATCTGCCATCTAAGTATGATACAAACCACTGCAAAATAGGCCCACAGATTCCGTAATGATGTAGCTTATTAAGTAAAATTTTGTGACTTATTCTATCAAATGCTTTGTTCCAATCTAAACAAATAACATCGATTAGAGGAGGGTTGCATTCATCCAATACCTGTGCCCAATGACGATGAGCTGTGGTGAGAGTTGTTTGGCTAGATCTTCCAGCTACAAAACCCTGTTGAAATGGTGACATAAGATGGTGACATTTTAAATGGTCTATTAAGTGATTACTGACAACTCTTTCTAACAGTTTACTTACAATTGAACACAAAGACACTGGTCTATAGTTAGTGATTTCATTAATTACACCATTCTTATGTATTGGAATCACGCTGGCCAGCTTCCACTCTGAGGGGAATACACCCAGTTGGAGAGACAAGTTAAATATTTTGGCCAAAGGCTCACAAATATATATAGCTGAAATTTTGAGCATTGTGGATGTAACACCATCTGGGCCTGGTGCCTTATCAGTGTTTAGTTTGTTGATGAGTTGAAGGACTTCCGTTGGCGTGGTCTGAATGTTACATAGTGGAAGGAGGCCATTGTGATTCTTGCAAAAATCAATTTGTACATCAGATAATGTAGTTAAAGAATCATTTGTAAAATTTGAGTTGAAATAATCATTAAAAGTTTTGGAATTTAAAACAGGATCTTCAACCAATGAGTTGTTTATTTTGAAGTTTTGAGCAGTTGATTTAGCTCTTGAACTGCGGACGAAAGACCAAAATGCTTTGCCGTTGTCATTACACCTTACAGCTAAGTTTCTAACATAACAATGGTAAGATTTTCTTATACATGATTCAAATTGTTTAGACATGTTTTATATTGTGACCATTTACGTGGGCCTAAACTCCTCCCACACCCCATTTAAATCATTCGAACAAAAACATGGTTCCCAATTGATGTCAGAAAATGTCTTAATAAAATGATCCACATCTATCTTAGAGTATTAAGTAACCCCCAACATTTATGTGATTTACAAATGCAATATTAAACCTAATGAATATACCGTCATGGTCACTGCCTGTTATACCCGGATGAGGTATCCAGGGCTGTTTAGGTTTTCTTTTAGATTTACGCTTAGGAACAACATTATGAATAGCATGTAGAAACGTGGGCCTAAACTCCTCCCACACCCCATTTAAATCATTCGAACAAAAACATGGTTCCCAATTGATGTCAGAAAATGTCTTAATAAAATGATCCACCTTAGAGTATTGTAAAAAGTAACCCCCAACATTTATGTGATTTACAAATGCAATATTAAACCTAATGAATATACCGTCATGGTCACTGCCTGTTATACCCGGATGAGGTAATATAGAAGCAACGATATCTGTTTGATTTATATATACATGGTCAATGAGGATGCCATTATTACTTCTGTCACTTTGCCTTCTAGTTATAAAAGGAACAATTTGGGTAAAATTTAAAATATCTAAAATGGAAGCAAGTCTATTGTATAAGCTACATGATCTAAATTTATCAATATTAAAATCACCAGCAAGAATCAAGCTATGATAAAGGTGAACATCAGCAAGTACGGAATCAATGCATGTTTCAAGTTTATCAAAAACTGAAATGTTAGCGTTAGGAGGACGGTATAAACAACCAGTTAAGATTTTGCCCTTTTTTGTATAAATTATTGACCATGTTAATTCAATTCCATCAACATCATACTGATGGGCCGAAACAGTATGAAGATCTTTGTAATAAGAACTCCTCCTCCACACCGATTTCTGTCTCTACGGAAGATAGCATACTGCTGCATGGGTAACAGCTCTGAGTCTGATATAGATGTATGAAGCCAGGTTTCAGTTATGAAGACTAAACTAGGAGCTTCTGTAGAAATTGTTACTTGAATTTCGCTTAACTTATTTGCAAGACTACTTGCGTTGAAATATAACATGCTAGGCTTCGACCTTGTGGAAGCTGTATTTCGGTTGTTTGAATGCGTATTCGTTGAGGGACCGGGACCAGGATTAGGATGAATATCCCCAGATAGTTCATGTAAACGTCGAAAGTGGCGGTATGATTGCTATAATACAACAGTGGAGCGGAATACTTGAAACGATGAATATTCATAATATATTCATAATCTAATTATCTATAAGTTATATAATCAGTACATTCTCGACTGTCATGAAAATATACATCTAAAAAATTACGTTATAGGCATGCTCGGAAGCAGAAATTTTAACCTAAAAGTTTGATATAGGCCTTAGGTTTCATGTTGTTTGTTGAATGGTCTTTAGTGATATTATATTCTAATATGACCACAACACAAGGAAGAACACTTTGTCACCTACAAAGTTCAGACCCGTATACATTTATATTTCCTTAAGCCTAAATCATAAGGAAGTCCGCTCTATATTTAAATTTCAGGAAATTATACGTTTTATGCATGCCCCGACGTGGGAATTTTGTTTTATGTTGTTTGCTGAATGGTCTTCTTTAAAAATATAACAGTCTAATATGACCACAACACAAGAAAGTTCATTCATTAAATGTTTAGTAGATAGTACAGAGATTCTTTTCTCTATATAATGGCCTAAAGAATGAGATAAAATTACCTGATCTTTTTCAAGAGGAGAAAACCTTGAATTTTGAAGAAATTAAAGGTCATTAAAAATTCCTCAGAAGTCGGGAAAGCTCATTTCCGGCCATCTAGGAATCCAAATTTTCCGGGGGAAGTTCCCAGGACCGGCCCTTTTAATGTTGGTTTTTTTTTTAGACATTTTAAACCACCCTCTTTCATATCCTGGATCCGCCCCTGGCTAGAGTGCATTTCCCTTGTATTTCGAAATTGTTTATAAGTACACAATGCTTTAACCAACACATCGTTAATCAGGGATGCAAGGTGACGCTGTGTATAAACAATTGATAAACTTAACATTTACTCGTGAATTGCTAGGTACAAAAACGTAGGCTAACATTTCCAAATCGTTATTTTTGTACTTTTTGAAAAGCGTACACACACATTCAACCCCCTCCCCCCAGCGTACATTTTGTACGCGCGTGAAAATGATGAAAATAATGGATGACCCCTTAAGGATTTTAAAATATTCCAAACCTGTACGCTTAAAAAAAATAAATAAAATAAAAAATAAGTCAATACAGTTAACTTAAAACACAAACAAAACGATAGGATATAAAGTTTGAGAGAATAATTGGTATACTGTACTGTATTTCTGAAGTGCCATTCGTTTTAGGGTTGCTACAATCAGGAGTTACAATCGATCCAACAAAGGAAAAGCACTATCTATTTCCTTACATTCCAAAAAGGAGGATTTTGGATGCTATTTAAAATTTGCTGAAGATTGAAAAATTAACTGTGTGATCAATCTGCAAAACAGATTGATCACAAAATCAGACGCATGATCTCAAACATCAGAACCCAGCTTTTATTGTTTAAAACTGTCGGGCCCCATTGAATGAAACTACGGTATTATAGTTTATATTATATTTTGTTTAAACAATGTCGGGGGGGGGGGGAGGCCCTCGCACTTGGGGCCCTGGCGTTCCCCCCACCCCCTCCGTCAGCGCCCGAGCGTGACGCCACTGATGTACCAACTGCTGATTGTAGCAACCCCAAAAACGAACGGCGCTTCAGAAAATACAGTACAAGTATACCAATTATTCTCGCAAACTTCATATCCTATCGCGTTGTTTGTGTTTTAAGTTAACTTAATTTTTTTTATTGAAGTGTACAGTTTTTTTGAATATTTTAAAATCCTTAAGTTAACTTTTTTTTTAATTTTTCTTTTTTTTTTATATTTTCAATGAAAAATAAATGCGATCGTTAATATTGACCTTGGTACAATGTAAACCTGTAATCATAATGACTACTTATACGTCAAATTTGAAATTCCCTTCACTCCTGAAGATTGCCTAATGCATGAAACAGCCTGTAGAGTGAAATTACAAGTTCCTTACTATTAGTATTATTATTATACATATTATATATATATATATATATATGTATGTATATATATATATATATATATATATATTATATATATATGTAAATATATATGGAAATGTTACACGTATTGTCTTGTGGTAATACTTTATACGTATTTACTAATGTTAACCCTCCGAGCCTCTTATTCGAGACCACTTATTTATCCAAATAACAATCGTCAATTTGTTAACACTAAGTAAAAACCCTAACCCCCTCGAGGCCACCCCTAATTTTCAGGTCCCAAAGTGGTATCTAATTAGAGGGCGACTTGTATACAAATTTTAAACCGTGAAAAGTGAAATCCGCCGGTGCTTCATGACAGAAGAAGGCTTTGGTTCGAATCCCAGTTGGAGCATTTTTTCACAATCTCGCTTGGGATGGGGACAATACGTTTTTCTCAAATGAATTATTTTTATTTATAAATTTTGACCATTACAAGTTAGCACTTTCAAAATATTGTATAATTGACTTCAATACAGCGCAAAACTTCCCGCTCAGAACAAAATCTTAAAACTATGAAAAGCATGCACACTATCATTGCAGGCCTATACAAGAGCCACTTACTGTAAAAAATATTATTACAGTACTATTACTATTATTTGTTTTAAAATATACCGTATTTTTTGTTTTTGTTTTTGTTTTTGTTTTTCTCAAAATATACCGTTTATAGCCTTAAATCTATTAGTGTTAGCAACCGGTGTGAATGTGTCCTGGGGAATATTCTATGCAATACAGTTTTCTTCTGTATTTGGACGTTCCTTTGGTTTGGCTTTGATCGTACCCCTTTGAGGTTTACTTTGATCGCCCCTCTGGTGCCAATGGCAACGTGCTAGACTCTTGTAACCTTCTCTAAATGTCGGAATACGCCACCAATATATAATTGGATTTAGTGCTGAATTCAGCATCAGAAGCGGTAACATAATTGCGGACATTTTTTTAACCAACTCATCCGATACCCAGCTATGTAAATAACATATCGTTATTAATTGTATTGGTAATAAACAAAGGGTCAATGAACAGACTAAAATCCCAAATGTAAAGAAGAGGGACCGCAATCGGGTTTGTCGAGCAGCTCCGGAGATACCCCCAACTTCGTGTCTATTGGATTTGCGTTTCAAAATAACGAAAATTAAAATATACACGAGTACCACGCTAGCGTCAATGCAAAATGTATGTATATATACACGACATCGCGTTCGAAAATAGCAGGTAATGCAACTAAAGAAAACGGTAATAACCACAGTAATATTGATATGATGGTTAATCTACATTTACTTATAATCTGACCATATCTAACTGGAGCAGCGACAGCTAAAATGCGTTCCAAACTCGCAGCAAGAACAAAAATTAAAGACCACAACATTATGATCAACGTTAAAATTAAAATATAAATTGCATTCTCAATGTACTCGATAGTTGATAGGACCAGAACTATAATAGTGAAGTTAAGACACCCACTTATCAAATCGACGACTGCAAGATTAACTATCAAAACACTTGACTTTTTCCTTAGGTTCGGGACGCAACAGACAGTGAAGATTACGAATGCGTTTTCAAAAATGGCTGCAACGCAAATTATTATCGTTAAATAGGCACTAGCCATTCCGGCTCTGACGAAGTTCGTATTTGAATAAAGATAACCATAATCGAAAGAACTAGAATAAGTGTTTATATCCGTCATGTCGGTGTCATTCATGTTATATTTTTTGTGCGTCAACCAGATGAGCAAACAAACTTGTTTAATTTAAATGTTCTCAGACAGCAATTGATATACTGTTTGGTGAAGTTGATTCTAGTATCGAATATGTCTTGGAAGGTAGAGGTACTTGCTAAAAGAGGTGACAAAACACAAGAATTCTGTATAAGAAAAACGTTGTTTGAAATTAATTTATGTTACTTCGACATACATCGACTACGGTATTGCTGTAAAGCTCGGTTTCCACATAGTCGCTCAGCCTATCGGCGACAGTCACCGACGGCTGTTGGCAAGGTTGAATCTGGTTCAACTTTGCAGATTGCGTTTCAAACGAATCAGGATGCACCCGATTCGTCTGCAAACGCAATTGGCAATGTTGCACCTGGTTATCCTGACACCTGTCGGCGACAGTCGCCGGTCGGGTGAGCGATTCTAAGTGGTGGATCCAGGGGGTAGCGAAAAGGACGTACATCCCACTCCTTCCTAGCTAGACCAGCCAATTACTACACGAAAGCCCAGTGCCAATTAAGTAGTAATCCGTTCGTACGGATTATCAATCCGGACTATGAATTAGTAATCCGTACAAACTAATTAGTAATCCGTACAAACTAATTAGTAATCCGTACAAACTAATAGTAATCCGTACGAACGAATTAGTACCGCAACACTTTCGAACGAATTGTAATCGGTACAAACGAATTAGTAATAAGTACGAACGAATTAGTAATCGGTAAAAACGGATTAGCAATCCGTACAAACGAATTAGTAATCCCACAAACGGGTTAGTAATCAGTAAGAACGACCTAATAACCGAACGCATTGTAATCCGTACAAACGAATTAGTAATCAGTACGAAAGAATTAGTAATAAGTACAAACGGATTAGCATTCCGTACAAACGAATTGCAATAATAACGAATTATCATTGGTCTCAGGAAGCTTGGGTGGTGGAGAGAGGGGAATACAGAACGGCTTAAAAAATCAGATGTTCTCCCAACCCACTATACAGATAGAAAATACTGGGATTATCACACATTAATTAACATCTTTAAGCACTAATTACAGTAATATATTGTTATTAACATCATGTAATGAAGAATAGTTATAAAAACGAGTAGGTTAACATTTCGAAGTTTTGTTTATCTACTGAGATCTCATTTGTTTTCGTATTATAAACAAATAATAAATTATATAATGAAGAATAAACTAATGAACTAATACTAAATATGAAGAATTCATTGAATAATACTTACGAGGAATTAAGTTTAAAGAGTAAGAATCATTTTACTTTTAACCGGTGTGTTTTATAATTTACAACCAACTGTTTAAATATACTCACCTTTTGTGCCCGATTTGTTCAACGCTTCTACAAAAGGGACGCAAGTGTATCTCAAATGCTCAAGGACCTCAGCTGGAAACCCCTACAAATTTAAAGGAAGATACAAAGGCTAGCTACACTATTCAAAATTAGCAATGTGGATCATAAAATTCTACGTAAGAGAGAAACAACATGTCGACCCGCGAGAGGACACAGTGAAGCACTATGCTAAATAAAGAGGAATTCGCAAACTCCTTTTTTTTTTTTATTATTATTAAAACTTCAGTAGAATGGAACAAACTGCTCCAAACCACAGTTGATCAGCCAAACCTCGCCACCTTCACGACAGCACTACATTAAGACCCAAAATTGCCTGCAGTAGAGTACACGTCAACATTACGAGCCCGTGGTCTGTATGATAATGATTCTTAATGATCAGTAATATTTGGCAATTCGGAAGTTAAGTTTTACTATAGGACCTCACTAAATTTAACTAAATAAGGTCACACCGGACCTTTTCGCTAAATTGTAGTGTGAAGGTGAAATTATCTCTCCATCGATTATCGATTATTATAATTCATAATAAATTTTAATATTTTGCAACAGATACACGAAAACGCACTGTTGCTGTATGCAACGCCACCCAGTTTTTGCCTATCTTCCCTCATCTAATGTTAAATTTACCCCGTAAATCAAATAAATCAAACAGATTTTGTTGACTATTTTACTTGTACTGTACATTATGAAGACGACTACTGACGTTGATAAACTTGAGAAAAATCACTAAAGATGATCTTCTCATTCCTAAGCCTAATCTAGAATAATACTCCTTACATCTACAACTCTCTTCCACCGATTGTCCGTTCTACTTTCTCTTCTTTTTAAAATCCAACCTTCTTAGTTATCTTTCATCCAATCTTGTGTAATTTTTCCCTGTTGCCATCTCTTTTTGTTGCAATATTTTTAATCTTGATTTCGTTCTGTTTTGTATTGTAAATAATTTTAGTTTTTTTTTTTGATTTAATGTTTTCCTTAAATCATTATTTTATATAATTTATATACTGTAGACCTATAGGCCTATAAGCTTTTTTCTGATTTTTAGTATTTTCATTTTTATTAATTTTTTTCCTGCTTTAATTTAATTAATTTGTTTATGTTAAAGACCAAATTTAATTTTTATACTTATGTTCTATTTGTATGTACTGAGGGTTCCAATTGATCAGCTCAGCCTGGATGGACCACCTCACAAAATATTGTTGAAATAAATAAAATAAATAAATTAATTAATGATTTTGGTTTTGAAATATGTAATTCAAATATTTGCATATTATACTAAAAAAATAATGTATGTACTACTATTTAGTCAAAACGGCGGCATTATCAGCGAAATTTAGTAAAACTGGAAAAGTGCACGTTGAAGCCATTTCAGAAACCCTAAACAATCGGTTAATTCTAGAGATGTTAAAGCCCGTGTTAAAGTAGCTGTGTTTTAAAGAAACTAAGTTAGGTGGTCTAAATTATATATAGTGCCAGGACCCGTTTAACCACGCGTCAATAGGCTGGAAAATTACTTGCGCCTATCCGGATAATTGCGTAAACACAGAATAGGCCTATACAATATTTCAAAAGGTTTATGATGTTCCTTAATTTATTGTATCTTAACGCGTTTTACCCTAACATCGTAACTTTCTCGCCTCCTTTCTTGGAGGTGTCGTTGTCGCTTACTCTACTACCTCTAAAACGCTTCCAGATTTCACTACCAAATGTGGTTTTCCTCGCAAAGTCGATGCTCGAGTGATTGTGAGTTTCCTACCTATCAGGTCCAATGCGGCTTGAAGCGGTAATGCAAGCCTGCTTATGACTAATGCTACGCGTAATAAACTGCGGTGGTGGACCGTTGGAGTCCTTTGCAAGTAGATCTTTACCCACTAGAACCAGAACCAGAATCAATTCTTCGTTCCGGTCACCCATCAATTTCAGGTAGACAGGATTTTTCTCCGGTTATAGGATCCCTGCAAAGGGTAGCCTACTCTATCAAGAAATATATATCTAAGTTAGGAACTGAAAATTTACTTCAAAAGAAAGTTAAAAAGGATAATAACATACGATGTGATTTTTTAATACCTTGTTTAAAGATAGTCAGAGGAGGGCGAAAACAAATTAACAAAATTGTTTTCTTATTTGCCAAAAACACCAGACGAAGGAGAAAATAAGATAAACTAATTTTATTGGTGAATGTAAACAGTGTAGTAAGGGGATGCTTTAACATTTCTACACCTCTTGTTAAACCGTACTCCTACACTTTCGGAGTCCTTGGGAGATCAGCTTTACCTTCCAAAACCATGAATAATTCACAAAACTGTCTGCGCTCAGCTTTTGAAAATTGGTCTCGGGTAGCTTGGGGGTGGGAGAAACACAAAGGTACTCCCAACCCACTGTTGTTTAAACAGAGAGAAAATACTGGGATAACCAGAAATTAGATAACATCTTGCAGCACTGATTATTGAAATGTATTGTTATTATCATTATGCAATGAAGAATAGTTTTAATAATGGATTACAAAATTGTTATAGGCCTATACTAAGAATTTCGAATTTATTTTCTTATAAAGAAATAATAAATCATTTTAATGAAGAATAAACTAAGGAACAAATATTAACTTACGAATTCAGTGAATTAGAAATATTAGGAACAATTAAGTTTGTCGTGAGCAAGAATTCTTTTAATTTTGACTGGTATGTTTATCATTTACAACCAAATTAATGTTTACAACCTTCAAAATTAAAAAAGAAATATGGCTTTACTCACCTTTGGTATCCTAGTATCTGGCGTTATGCACTTGTGCTTTCTCAGGTTGTCTGAAGCGGATTCGATGGGACCAGTTTTACTTTACAAATACAATGCGTAAAATATTGGTTCTATTAAAAGGCAAACAAAATTTGAGTTGCTTTGCAACACAAAACTAAAAAAAAATGTAAATTTTCAATGGACTAAAAAACAGACAGAAAAGAAAAGAAAATAAGGAAAGAACGGAAATGGAGAAAATGCACGGATGTCTGTGGTCTGACATTTC
This sequence comes from Anneissia japonica, assembly GCF_011630105.1. Classification (NCBI taxonomy): domain Eukaryota; kingdom Metazoa; phylum Echinodermata; class Crinoidea; order Comatulida; family Comatulidae; genus Anneissia; species Anneissia japonica. The sequence goes on along the minus strand of NW_022722535.1, from coordinate 20,193 downwards.
TAAACATATTCTCAACACTGCCTCTACTGGATAATAAAGAACAAAGGGGATTTGCAGAAAATCGAAACTTACTTGGAGCAGGAAATCGTGTTGTCCATACCCAGTACCCGCCTGATTATAAATCGAATGGAAATTCACCGATAGTTAAAAAATAAATATTCAGAGTTGGAAGTAAGCTGACCCGTAAACGACGTCGAGCCTCACCTGTAACAACTTTGCACAATGTCCCAACGCTGAACAGAAAGCCAACAACGCAAACAGACGTGTATATTATTTGAAGAAAAGTATAAGAAAATGATAAAGAAAATGAGAGTAAATGGGACTGACTCATTATGCAACTTTCATTGAATTTGTATGCAAAGCAAGCAATGGAATCAAAATTACTATTTTCTTAATTGTTATAAAAGTATGCCAAAATTGGTTTATAATTTTCATTTTTGATCATTATTACGGAAATGCTTATATTAAAGATAAATTTAATGACATGTGTTCGCTTATGTGTCTCGGTTTATTATATTTCATCAATCATGCGACAGGTTTATTCTTATTGATTCCTAGCTCTGCTTAACACATTAAGCAGTGACGGCGCCAGCGTCTGAAATCTGGAAGGGGGAAGTGAGGGGAAAGGTAACATTTTAAGGGGTGTAAGTTTTCCCATAGCAGACCGGAAATAAAATCATAATTTATAAAATCACAGCATTAACGGGTAACGTTTCTAATGTACTTGTAGTTTTCATTTAAATTTTCAGTAATTTATTACAAATGTAAAACGTTTGTTAAATGCATTGTGTTTAAGTGGCCAGTGGCCTTGAAAAGACAGAGAGACCAATCGGAGAAATTAATATTGTTGGGCAATCTTACAATGTTCATATTTCCAGCAAAACTGGGGGAGGGGGAAAGAAAATTATCTGAAGCGCCGAAAAATATGCCCGTACCGCCACTCACACTAAGTCACGTTTCATTCCTTTTCCTTGCTCCGGTCACCCATCACCAGCCCCGTAGC